>NW_006159707.1:250667-254958 GCF_000334495.1 Tupaia belangeri chinensis | reverse complement strand
CTTCAATCCCTTCTCCTCCATGCTCCTCTCAGTGTTTTGGGCACGCAAACACATGCACCCAGAATAATTTTCAAGCCACTGGGTCCAGAACTCAAGCCACAGAGCCAGTCATGTAGGGCTTCACCCTCCTTAATTTCCATGCCACTTACTGGCCCCAGAGTGATCTTTTAAAAGTAAAATTAGATCTTGCTATTCACCTTTAAAAACTATTCAATATTTTCTCTGTACTTAGAAAAGATCAAACTTCATATCCTTGCATTCTCGCTTTGACCCTGGTTTTCTCATGTATGTCATAACTTAGCTCAGCATCGCTGGCTCACCACCATCCAGCTTCGTTTTATTTCTTGATGTTTCCTGGCTCATTCCCACTTTAGAGCCTTGGTGCTTGCTGTTCCTTTTGTCTGGGGCACTTTTCTCCTTCATGATCATCTGGTTGGTTCCTTCTAGCCCTTTGAATCTGGACTCAAATTTTATTTACAGAGAAGTTGACCCTGATGATCCTATCAGGAGTAGGCCTTCCTGTCACTAGCTATCTCCCCTTGTATTATGTTCTTCTTGGCTCTCACTGTTATCTGCAATTATTCTCTTCATTTGTTTGCTGTCTTCCTCCCACACTGTAATGTAAGCATCACAAGAGCAGACGGGGCTTCCTGAATGTCTGCCTCTGTAGCATAAATGGAAAGATCTGAAGATATTAGTAGAGAGGATAAATGTAGATACTAGAGACAAAAGGAGGGGAGTAGATGGCAGAGGATGGGAAGGGAAAGGGAAGAAACACTTAACAGTTGAAAGAAAGTAAAGTTCTCTGTTGAGATGATGTACATGGCAATATCCCTGATTTGATTGTCATGTACTGCATGCATATGTTGAAAAAACACATTGTGTGCTATAGAGATGCACAATGATGGAATCTAAATTAAAAACAAAATTTGAAAAGAAGTCATGCAAATCTCTCTAAGAGTATGCAAGCCTCTCTGTTAAGTGTAAAAGTGTGTCTGAGTATGCATAAGACTAAGTATGTATAAGAAAATAAATGCGGATACAAAGGACTTCAAAAACTTTGTTGAAAATTAAATGCAAGTTTATTTTGGTGCCAAAAAGTTTTCAGCTCCATGCATTATTTTTAATAATATGAATTTCCAGAAACTTTTCTCTTTTTTGCCTTCTTTTTATTTATTTACTTTTTTTAGAGAGTTTTTTTTTGCCATAAGGCAAGACAGAGTGACAGAAAGGGAGACATCACTTGCCTCATCCCCCAGGGGAGATGGCCATGACGCAATCCCTTCTCCTCCATTCTTCTCTCGGGATTTTGGACGTGTATGCATACATGCCTGGTGTGAGTTTGAAGCCATTGGGTCCAGGACTTGAACTGCAGTCAACTGCATGGGAGTCCAGCAACATAACCATTATACCATCTGCAGGTTCTGAATTTCCACAGAGTTTTCAAAGACCTGCAGGTATATGTTGCATATATGAATTACATGTCTATGTGCTATAGTGAGTAGAAGAAAGTGTGTGAGCATATGTCCATGTACCCATAGGTGAGATGGCAGAAGTATATATATATATGTGATGTTACAACACGTAGCTTCCTATATAGATGAATGTCTATATGCCTAGACATCCATGAATGCCAAAGTGTGTGTCTTAGTAAATGTGTGTGTTTTTCTTTTTAGTTATTTAATTAATTAATTTATTAATTAATTTATTTCATGCCTAGACATCTATGAGTGCTAAGGTGTGTGTCTGAGTGAATGTGTGTGTTTTTCTTTTTAGTTATTTTATTTAGGTTTGTTTATTTATTTATTTATTTATTTATTTATTTATTTATTTATTTATTTAAACTTGACCAGAGAGGGACAGAGAGAGAAAGAGAGAGGGAAAGTGAGAAAGTAAGGAGAAAGTAAGCCACTAGGTCCAGGACTTGAACCACGGTTGGCCATTGGGTGTCCAGCACCACTAACCACCATGCAACCTGCCAGCCCCGTGAATGTGTGTCTTCACATGAGCATTTTTCCAAGGATGCAAATGTATGTGAGCATGCATCAATTTTTACACATATACCTTTGAGGTCTGTGTGAACATGTATGCCAAGTCAAGATGTGTACAAATGTTTTCGTGAGTGTGTATGCCTTTGTGTAAGTGTGAAAATACATGTGCATTTGCCTATAGGGTGTGTATGAGTGAATGAGCAAGGGGGTAGGATATACTAATGGTTGAAGATACACTATTCTGAGTATTTTTCCATGTTCCCCTTACAGGGGGTTGTAAATAGAACAGGGTTGTAGAACTGATCTTCTCCAACCAACCCTATTCTTTTTTTAAAATTATTTAATTTATTATTATTATTTTAATTCCCCAGAGAGAGAGAGAGAAAGCAAGTTACCAAGGCCAGAAATCAAACTGGGATTGGCCACATAGTAGTCTTGCGCCAGAACTCAAACTGGGATTGGCCACATAGTAGTCTTGCACCTCTACTACTATGCCATCTATTGGCCCCAGCAAACCCTATTCTGAAGATAGTTTCTTGATCAAATTTACCCGGGAAGTTGGGTGTACTACTCACATGATTCTTTCCAGAAAAGCCCATCACATCTTTGCTTCCTGTCCATAAGTCCTAGAAAGGTTTTGATATAAACTTTTCAAATGTTCCACTGTTTCCACATTCACAACATTTGTACATTTCAAATTTGTTCTAATAATTTTAACCTGACATATAGTAGATGCTGAATAAATAAACTCTAATTAAGAGCAAAGTTGATCATTCTCTTACAACTCAATTAGCAGATTTTTAATTAAGTGGTCTGTAACATTGAACTCTTCCTCAATGCAGTATCAGGATATGAATTATGGATTATGGTATCCATCATTTGGTCCATGTATCTTTCACTCAACACATACTAACTGAGAGCCTATTACACATTAAGCTATGTGTTGAATACTAAAGAAACAGCAATGAACAAGATACACTTCCATAGGTAAATCTGAGTCTGATAAGGAAACCAGTTGATAAAAAGGAAATTATAATACAAAATGATGACCCTGAGTAGTCAAAGAAGTCACAATTGGTGGTGGCAGGGAGAGGGGCTTCCAGGAGAGTGCTGGAACCCCCTATTTGGATCCTCAACATTGCCTTAGGACAAGGACAAGAAACCCAAGAATCTCCTCATCTTTTCTTTTTGGCCAATGATAAGTTCTTCAGACTCTTCCAAAAATGCTCCTCTAGTCCCGGCTCGAAGGTACCCAAGGACACCCTCCATTCCCCTCTTTGTTTCCTTAACTACTTCCAGCTCTCAGGCAGAGCATCTATCATGATGAGTACAACAGGGAGAGTCCAGCTGGTGAGAAAGATACACTGATGCTGTCCATTCAATGGCAAAAGCTTGTTTACCTGCTCCCCGTGGTAGGTGGTGGATTCTGTTCTGTTCTGCTCCTGTGAGCCACTGGTAAATGGCTGAGGTTTTTGCTTTTCTGAGCCACTGATCAGGCTCCACTAGGCAGTCACTAGGCACTGCTGGAACCAGAGAGAGATAATGAGCCACCATCAGTTTCTATAGATTCTGAGACTCTGAAAAGAAGGGAGCAAACAGAAACCTAGGAGAGAAAGGACAGGTGAGGCTGGGAGTCCAGGCATAGTATTACTTTGGGGAAAAAAAGACACTGAGGACCCCAGATAAAAGGTTATAAAGCAGAACCCCTAGAGGGAGGGTGCCTAGAGACCCCAGGGAAGGAGAGAAGATCAGGGAACCAGAGTTGGGAGTTGAATAAGGATACCAAAGTATTCCAAGGTGGCAGACAGGCAGCTGGAGGCAGATCTTGGAATAGAAGTAACAGAAATAAAAAATGGAAATAAGTCATGCTCAAGAGATGAGACGATGATGTTTTCGCACAGTGTGGAAGGCAGCATCTGTGGAAAAAAATGATCCCTGGTCCATCTTTAGATTTCTTCCTTTTCCTCCTAATGACCATGGACCATGAGAGGGCAGTTGGAGATGCATCAAGCCATAGATTCCTTGTGCTTTCAGAATTCTAGCAGGAAAGCCTATGTCACAGTTCTACTCAAAATTCTTAGGTCAGTTCAGTAGCCATCCCTGGCTCCTGCGTTAGCATCCTCTGGATCCTTGTTACTGCGCCATCTTCTCACTGCCTTTCCTTCATGAGGACTTTGATTTCTCCATCACAACTTTCCTCATCTCTTCACTATGGTGTCATCAGTAAGTCATTCAGTATTCAACAGATTGGAGATCAAGAAGTTTGCAGAGGTCCAGCGTTCTTGTCATCTTCTGGGAAA
>NW_006159707.1:194893-250583 GCF_000334495.1 Tupaia belangeri chinensis | reverse complement strand
AATGTGGCATTTCCACAGGGAAAGTATCTATACTTTTTATAAGATCATTGAAGGGTTGCAAGATCCCCATCTTCCCTAATAAAGAGCCACTCACTGTCCTAGGCTCCCAGGCCCTAAGCTCCTTCCCTTTGTCAATAATATTCACCTGCACTTGACTTTCATCATGAACTGTCCTGTCATTTACCCCACACTTACCCTATATCTGAGATTGTTTTCTCTTGTTTCTCTGACCAATCCCAAAGATTGGTTTCCAATCTTTGGACCAAATGCCTTTGTCAGCCCAGGCTAATTCTGCTTTATCAGCTGTGGAAAGCTTCTGGGCCTCTCTTCTTTCTCTTTTTCTTCCAGTCTTTCATCCTCCTGACCTGGCTTTCTATTGTATTCAGCCTAATTCCCAAGGTAGATTACTTAGCTGCCATATCACCAGCATCTCCAGTTTCCCAGGTTTTTGTCTGTTTTGTATACCTACAGATGCACAGAGGAAGGCAGGGTGGGGCTCCCTCACTCTCAAAAATTTGTAGTGTGAAATCTTACCTGAGGACCTGGGGCATCTCAGTAATTGTGTTGTTTGATCTTGGTCATCTCACTTTCTTATTTATCTTGGTAAAATTCTCCAAAATTTAGCCATTTATCTTCAATTACCCCTATAATGATCCTTCAGCCAATCTCTTTCTCAAGGAATGGTCTTGTCTCTTTAAAGAAAATTTGAAGGCTGGCTGAGCCCAATGACACAGTCTGTGGAAACAAACTGAACTGCAATGCTGGTGGAAACCACATGAGTGACTGTGGTTCAGATCCTCAGGAAGACCTAAAAATATGTTGGATGCATGCATACAGGCCCATAAATTTTGAGAGCTGAAGGACTTGGGAAAGGGAATCACTATCTGCTGAGATTCTGTGAAGGGTTTCTCTTTCTCACACATATAAGCAATCAACAATATCTACCCTGTATGAAATAAAAAAGAAAAAGAAGAAAGAAAATGGAAGACCTTCAGCGTTAAAACTCAACTTCCTACAGGCTAGTCCAATTGCAGCCCTCCTTTGACAGGTGAGAAATAAGGGTAAGAGAAGGAAAGTACCTCCCTGAATGTCCACAGTAAGCTAATGGCTATCCTGGGGATGTTTCCACTCATTTATTCTGCCTGGAAGTCTTTTGTTCTCACCATTCAGTATTATTTTTGTTATTGTCATTATTATGATGATGCAGTATTCTTTTTTATTCATTAAACCAGCAAATACTTATTGAATAACAACTCTGAACCATTCCTTACTTTGCAGACAGTATGTCACACTGGACAGTGCAAATATGTCTACAGGTACTGGGGTAAGTGTACAAATGTGCAAATCCACAAGTTTATGTTTGCAAGCATTAATTGGAGTACTTAATTATAAAAAGTAGCATGGGGCCAGCCTGTGACATAGTGGTTAAAGTGGCTGGATCCTACATGATTGATCATGCGGTTTGAGTCCTGGACCTGGCGACTTGACCAAAAACACACCATGTACCTGGGTGTGCGTGCCCAAAATCCTGAAAAGAGGGAAATATGGAGGAAAAGGAACTGCAGAGTTATCCATGTGCCTACACATGCTCTATGATCCATGAGCCTACACATGCTTTAACATGCTAACATGCACATGAATACACAGGTGCATGTGTCTGCAGAGCATGAGCTCCTTCAGATGTGGGTTCACACACAGGTATGTGTGTACATGCAGCTGCTGGTTGCTTTTGTCTGATTTTATCTGCCACCTGGTCTAGAAATACTTCCCACTGATGACCAGTGCACACCTCCTGTGAGTGCAAATGCACAGTGAACTGTGCTTAACAGGCCCATTAATTTATCAGACACTCACTTAAGACAGTTACAGCACATTAGAGCAAATGGTTTCTGGGGGCTCAGGAAAGGCTGTATTTATTTTCTGAGAATTACCATTAACCCAGGAAGGGAGGTGCTGGGAAGCCACATTAGTGGGGCTTTGGTCAGTTTCCCTGCCCTGTGTAGTTGCAAATTAGAATAGGCTTTATTGATGGGCCAGTTATCCTTTAACAGGGTCCCAATTTGGCTCCTGGGATAATGAGATGGGTCTTTAGGGACCATCAGTCTCTCTCCTGCTGCCAAAGGCGGCTCTAAGAAGCCTGGCTTTTTAACTGGCCAGTGATGAAGTGGAGATGAGCTTGAGTCTAGCACAACTCATTTATTTCCCCAGGAGCTGAAACGCTTTGCAGAACCTCCTTTGTCCTCTTCTGAGACCCCTTGTCACTGCTGTACTTGGAAGTCAAGCAAGGCTCTGCTTTTGGCATTCATGAGGTTTGTGTATTAACTCTGCTGGGCAACTTCAGGAAAGTAAACTAACCTTTCTGAGTTACAGTTTTCTCTCTAGTAAAATAGAAACAGGTAGTTGATATAGATTTGGCATGAATCAAGGACCTACTCTTTGTTTAGCACTGTGCTAGGAGGGAGAAAAATCAAGCAAAGACTGTTCTCATGAACACCGATAGAAAACTCAATAAATGACCCCAATGAGTATCTGATTCAGGCTGGCATGGGTGCTGGGAAGGCAAGAAGCAGGACATAGGACAAAGGGCAGGTCTCGTCTAGGGCTAGAGAGAGTAACAGTGAGTTGAGACCTACAGAATGAGCCATGCCAGTCCATTGAAGGAGTATGGGGTTTGGGCGAAAAGAGTGTACCAGGCAGAGGGAACAGCTTGTGTCAAATCCTGGTGACTGGAAAGAACACAGTGTGTTGGAGAAACTGAAAGAGAGCCAGAAGGACTGGCACACAGAGAAGGTGGAAATGCAGAGGCAGGTGGAAATTAGATCCTCTAGGAATTTGCACCAGGACACCTTGTTAAAGATGTGGTCTTTGTCGTAGGGAAAATAGAAAGCTGTCAAGGGTTGTAAGCAGAGCAAAGACACGATCATATTTGCATTTTGAAAAGATCACTCTGGCTGCAGTACGAGTTCTGAATTGGAAGGGGACCAGAAAGGATGTTGAGAGGCTGGCTAGAAGGCAATGTGTATAGAAATGATGGCAGCTTGTCCTAGGTGGAGGCAGAGGGCATCGTGAGAAGTGTTATTCCATGAAACATTGAACAGCATTTGGGTAGTGAGGAGAAGCATCTGTCAATGATGACTCTTGTATTTCCTGTTCATACTTCACAAGGCCACTTCAGGATTAAATGAACTCATGTGCGACAAGTATTTGGTGCATCGTAGGTAACCAATAAATGCCAGTTCTTGTCCTGTTTCCTTGAGCTCTTTGCCATTTGATTCCCATGGGCTCTCAGCAGCCATGTAGAGCTGGAACTCTAATCCCTTTTACCTTCTCTTAGAATGTTCTAACCTTATCATTTTTTAATTCAGCACTCTAGTGCCAACAGCAGCCTTGACTTGGCAGAGCTGCCAGGGAGAAGCCAGGCACAACTTGCAACTGGAAGAGTTGTTCTGGGTTGTTTCTCGGTGGACTGTTTTTCCTCCTGACATGCCTGCCTAGGAGAGCTACTGCTTCATCACGTAGATAGTCACACCCCCACCCCCCCACCCCCCACTCTGGCCCTTCCAGGAAGAAGAGAATTCTTGGGAGGTAGGTGAGGGAAGGAAAGGGGAAATAGAATAACAGCATGAAAAAAATAATGGAACTTGTGAGCAGAGATGGGTCACCATTCATGATTCACCCAAGTCTCTCTAGCCCAGTTTTCTCATTTGTAAAAAGGGGTTAATGATAGTTCCTGCATTGGAGTCTGTTTATGGAGTAAATGAGATTCTGTGATTAAAAAAAAAAGATTAATGGTCTATAAAGGGACAAGGAAATAAAGAATTAGTAGGTAGTCTGGTAGGGTGGATTTAAATTCAGTTGAACTGGGGCTCAAATCCAAATTCTATCACTTCTGACCTGTGTAATGGAGGGGGCGGTCACTAACTTCTCTGTACCTTAATGTCCTCACCTAAACAGAAATCATAATATGTAATTCAGAGAATTTTTGTCAGCATTGAAAGGAAAATACGGTTCAGGTCCCTACCCTCATGTGGCTTCTATTTTGAAAGAGAAATAAATAGATAAATAAACAAGCAAATGTAAAATTCTAAGATCATTTTGCTAAGTGATTAATGCTTTAAAGGAACTGCAACAATATAAGGTAATAGCAGGACTTCTTTGAATGGGATGGTCATAGGAGCTTCCAGGGGACATGACTTTCAAGCTCAGCCCTGAATGAGAAGAAAAATCAATGATCCAAAGAGCTGAGAAAATGATTCTTGATTCTAATTATTCACTAAAATCACCTGGAAATCATCACCAGACCAATTCACATGATATACTTTGGGGCAGGATATAAACATATGCATTTTAATACAGGTGACTTTAATGCATGAAAAAGTTTAACAGTGACTAAGCAGCTATGCTATGTCAGATAATATATTGGGTCATAGGAAAAGTCACGATGTATTTTTCTATGTAAGAATGTGTCATGATTTTCCTGATGACCCAATAGTTAAAAAGAAATCTAATATTGCCTAGCATCTGGTAGTGTCCTCAATTTGCTAGGTCTGCCATAACAAATACCACAGACTGGGTGATTTCAACAACAGAAATGTGTTTTCTTGTAATGTCTGGATGTTGGAAGCCCAATATCAAATTGTAAACAGAATAAGTTTCTTCTGATGTCTCTCTCCTTGGCTTACAGATGGTTACCTTCTTGCTATGTCCTGAGGGTCACACCTTGGTTGGTGTCGTTTATGTCCTAATAGCCTTTCTATAAGGGCAGCAGTTAGATTAGAGCCCACCCATGTGACTTCATTTTATCTTAACAATCTATTGAAAGGTTCTGTCTTCAAATGTAGTCACATTATGAGGTACTGCGGTTAGGTCATCAGCTTAGAAATTTTGGAGGGAAACAATCTGAGTTATAACATACCTAATAGAAGCGGGTTTCTTTCAAGACTCTAAGCTTTCTATTGACTTTCTGATCTTCCCCTATAGACACTCTCTACATTATACACCATTCTGTGAGGTTTGGAAACATTCTTTGTTACCACAGAATTATTG
Organism: Tupaia belangeri chinensis; assembly: GCF_000334495.1. Classification (NCBI taxonomy): domain Eukaryota; kingdom Metazoa; phylum Chordata; class Mammalia; order Scandentia; family Tupaiidae; genus Tupaia; species Tupaia belangeri. The sequence goes on along the minus strand of NW_006159707.1, from coordinate 245,537 downwards.
ATTTCTACAGTAGAAGTTTGAGCTAAAAAGCTTCCATATAAGGGTCCTGTTTAAATCCCTTATGTCCCAGGTGTAAATTCAATTATTATTCAGCCTTTCACAGGTAAATGGTCCAGAAGTAGGTCAATGTTCCAAGTATTGTACCTGTCACCCTTTTTTCCTCCTGCCTTATATTCACAGATGCAGAGAGGTGAGCAAAGTAATTCCTGTTATGTGACCTGGGAAAATTAGACCACTCAGACTGCTATCTGTAAAAAGGAAATAATAAAAGGATGATCATTATAAATACATGTCATAACAAAAGGCTTCTCACAAAATCTGGTGTGTAGTATGTGCTTGATATTGATAAATGGTGGTTATTATAATCAACTTGATAATCAATGTTGTGCCTTGTGATGAGTGTCAAGGCCACTCTAGGAGGGTGGAAGAAGCTTCTGACTTCTTAGGGTCTCCAAGTTGGGTGCCCTAGTGCTGCATGGGAGCCAGCTCTGATGGGAGCAAGGCTACAATCAGGAGAGAATGAACAGATTAGAGACATGACATCAGGTGGCCTCATAGCCACCATCTTTGGGCACCAACTACTGTTGGACCGTTGTCAGGACCTAGTTCCAGGTGGATAACTAAGAGGCATTGTCACATGAAATTTACACAAGAACATGTGGAGTTTTCCCTTCCCTGATATATCTTAGTTGACATTCTCTCTCTCCGAGAGGTGGGGAGAAATCTCAGTAGCTCAGTGGAGCTGTGGCATCCGGACTCGGCCATATCAGCAGGGTTTCCCTTCTCTCTGATACTCTAAAGTCTTGATCATCACATCAGCAGGGAATGGCTTCACGAGAGAGGATAGCCTACTCTCATAAGCTTTTCTAATAAGGTTGTCAGAGGGAAACTTCTGCCAGCAATGAACTCATAAATGGTAGATAGGGTTTTCTGGGAGCCCAGATGAAGAATAAAGAGACTTAGGATTTTTCAGAACTCCAAAGTGGAGAAAAGAATGAAACTTAACATCAAATGCAAGAAAGAAAGCAGCTTGTGCGTCGGCCCTGTCTCCCTAATTCTCTTCCTACCATTGTCATTGATGTATTTTCCCTCTCCATTGGTCAGTTTATCTAGTTCCTGAGCCAGTTCTGACAAAGACAAAAAGCTCAGTGATAGTCTCAATTCTACAAGGAGGTTGGTCTGGAATAATGGTTGCTGCTAGAGAACTGGTATTAAGTCTAATGGGTATTGATGCTGAATGTAAGTATTCTCTTAACCTTCTTCCATTCTCAGTTCCAACTGGCTTTAGAGCACAGATAGAAAATTACCCCAAGACTCTTTCTTCCAGGATGCTTCTAAGTTCCTTTTTCCCAAAAAGTGTCTGTATAATATGCCTGACACTCTCAGAATCAATTAGTCTGCTTTGGGCTGAAAGTAAAAGAAAACTCAACAATGCAGTTTGAATTATCAAGACATTTATTCTCTTCTTAAAGTAAAATCCACTGTTCGGTAGTGTCAAGGATAATTTCATAGCTCAGACATACAAACAAAGACAGGAACTAGTAATCTTTCAGTCTATCACCCTTGGCATATTGAATTGTTAATAATTTTATGGTTAATTGGACCAGCAGATGGCAGAATGGTTATGTTGCTGGACTCCCATGTAGTTGACCGCAGTTCAAGTCCTAGACCCAGTGGCTTAAACTCATGCCAGGCACGTGTGAATGTATGCCCAAGATCCCAAGAGGAGAATGGAGAAGAAAGGATTGCAGCATGGCCATCCCCTCGGGTGGTGACTTCTCACTGTTTCTCTGTCTCTCTCTGTCTTTCTGGTAAGTGTATGCACCCTATAGCAAAAACCTTTAAAAAAAAAAATGTATGATTGTAAAATAGCTGCCACTGCTCAAGTCACTGCCTCTTCACAAGACAGCACTAAAGCAAGAAACAAAGAGATGTGTGGCAAGAATAGACCTCTCTACCTACAAGCCCCTTTTCAACTTGAAGTATAATTTTCAGTGGTACATAACATACATGCAAACAACATGCAAATCTAGCGTACACTGGATGACTTTCCACAAAGTAAACACAGGCATGCAATAAAGCACAAAAGTCATAATATTGAACACCACCAGAAGCACCCTTGGCCACCTTCCAATCCCAGCTTCCCAAAGGAAATGACTAACTGCGTCTCATACCATAGATGAAGGTTCTTTTTTGTTGATTACTTTATGTATGTGGAATTACACAGCATGTCCCCTTAGGCTACTGACTTCTTTGACTTTGTGAGATTTATCTGCATAGTTGAGACTAGTGATACAGTTGTTCTGCCCTATGGATTTAAGATCCCCAGGGGAACCAGCAGTTAGCGTAATGGCTATGTTGCTGGACTCCACGTCGTCGACCGCGGTTCGCGTCCCGGACCTGGTGGCTTAAAACTCACGCCGAGTGCGTGTGCGTGCGTGTCCAAGATCCCGAGAGGAGAATGGAGGAGAAGGGATTGCGGCGTGACCATCCCCCCTGGGGGGTGATTTCTCGCTTTCTGTCTCTATGTCTCTCTCTGTCTGTCTGGCGAGCGCACGCGCCCTACAGTGAAAATCTCCTCAAAAAAAAAAAAAAAAAGATCCCCAGTAGATGCCTGAAAACATGGATAGTACCAAACTTTATATATCCTATGGTTTTTCAATGTAATAACTGAGATGGCTACTCAGTGACTAGTGTGCAGGTAGTTCATACAGTGTGGATACACTAATCTAAGCTTTGATTCATGTTCTGGATAAACCAAGAAGAACCACATGACTTTTTTTTTTTTTTTTTTGAGAGGTTTTTGCTATAGGGCGCGTGCACTCGCCAGACAGACAGAGAAAGACAGAGAGACAGAAAGCAAGAAATCACCCCCCAGGGGAGATGGCCACACCACAATCCCTTCTCCTCTATTCTCATCTCGGGATCTTGGGCACGCACGCACGCACACGCACCCAGCGTGAGTCCAAGCCACTGGGTCCAGGACTTGAACCACGGTTGACTACATGCGAGTCCAGCGACATAGCCATTATGCCAACTGCTGGTCCCAACCACATGACATTTTATCATACTGCTCAGAATAGCAAAGATTCAAAACTTATAGATTGTTTATTTCTGGAATTTTTCATTTAATATTTTTAAACCATGGTTGGCCATGGGTAACCGAAATCATGGAATATGAAACCATGAATAAGAGGGGAACTACCATAGTTCATTCTTTCTCAATGCTAGGCAGTAATTTATTGTACATGTATACCAAAAATTACTTATTTTGTTGTTTATGGTTAAGTTGCTTTTCAAGTTTTACATATCATGGATTGTGTTCTTATGACTCCCTGGTATGTATATTTTGATTAATATATTGCATGCATATGTGTTGGGATAACTAGGAGAGGAACTACAGGTTCATAGATTACTTCTCTCTTGTCATGGAGCAGTTGTCTTTCCAAGAAGCTCTCAGAAGACTCTGTCTCTCTTTCTGTTTATTTGGCTACTTACAAGCTTAACCTGTAACAATCTACCAACCACAGATGGCCTTTTTTAGCTTAAAGATATGATTTGTCCTCTGGAGTTGGGGATATTGCTACTTGATTGCAATCAGGCTTCTGGAAATAATGAAGAAACAGGAATGGTGTCCCTGGGAAACACCACATTGTCTCAGCTCCTCCTGATGATTAGCTAGGGTTCTTCTATGAAACATTGTTTGTCTGGAATCACACCAGTACCACTCACACTGAGAACTGCCCACTCTTCTGCCTTGCCTAGAAGTGTGTTCTCTTTCTGATCATCAGCTCCCTGCTCTCCACCTAGGTTCTATTTCTAACTGTGTCCCCACTGGCAAATCCATGCTTGAGTTCTTCTTGACAGGTAGGCCTAAAGATGCTGCAGGGGAGGATAATAAATATAGACCACTTCCCCTCATGTGTGCCTTATCTCAAGTCCTCTATCTACATTTCTATTCCATTAGGCCCTCTTCTATTAGTGAATTCTCTAAGAGTCTCTATTTCAAGATCCCAATGGGAATTATTTTTTATAAGAGGCACAATCCTCTTTTGGTATAGTCAGGGTAAAAATCCTGAACAATCTCAGACTGATTCTAGGACAGTTTTGAGTAGGTTATCACAGGATTTCCCCAGAGTTTGAGTTCAGTGTAGTATTTTAGGAGAATCTTAATACTGCAATAAGGGTGGATTGACATTGCATCAATTTCTATTCTCATTACAATAAAAGAATCAGTGTGGTATTAGAATTTTACTGCCTGTGATGTTTGGTGAATTACAGGGAGGTCTAATACGTTTCCCACACTATATTCTGTTTAGATTGGCAGGTTTCTCTGGGCGTTTCTCTAAAGACTGATAAAGTACTAGACAGGGGATTAGCTCTTTTCGAAGCTACGAAAGAGGTGATGGAGGTTGTTTATAGCTTGTGGGGATGGAGTCTGATAGAAGAGCCCAGAGGGAGTAAAAATTTTCACAGCATACATAATACCAGGGACTCAGGGAGCATATTATAGGGTACAGACCTACTCTGTGTAAGAACTCCACCTGGGAATCCAGGACCAGCAGTAGAACAGAGACAGTAAAGGATCTCCTCTTGAGACAACATCATGAAGAGATGTAAATCATGCCAGATGTCTCTGGAGGACACCATTCTATTTTTCCTGCTGTTTTTGTTGGATTTAACTGCATCTCAGACAGCACCAACTAGGAGCACTCTCAACAGTCATTATCTCATCTCCTACTCCCACAGCCCTGTTGGATAAACCATCATTATAATCTTTTCCATTATCTGTATTGTTTCAGGTAAGGTTTTCTGGAAACAGACTCTGAAATGGAGAATTGTAGGAAAAGGGTTCTTTAGGATGACTCTCTGGAGAGATATGTGTAAGGCCATTAGGAAGGTGGGATTGGGCAGAGAGGCTGACTTGCAACATAGCTGGAACTGAGCAACTCCTACAGGGAAATCTGGAGTGGAATGGTAGTCAGTTATCCCAAACTGACACAAGGGATCTGTCTACACATCAGCCATTCAATGTCATAATCTTTAACTGTCATGTCACTAATGGGCTGCTTCAGGCCACCTCTTGTTTGATGGCTAGACAGGAGGCTTCTTAGGACCATTTTAGAGTTTCAATGATTTTTCACTATAAGGTAGTAGGAGTTGAGTTCATCGTGTAACATTGTGACTAGGGTGCCATAGTTCCCAGAGCAGCTGAATGCTTCTCCCTCCTCTGTTGGCTTGGGATTCCTAAGACTGGCAACCCATGGAAAGCAAGGTGAAGGGAAAGTAATGATAGAGTTCATGTGGGATCTCAACCAGAGGTGAGCCACAACATCCATGGAAGCTGAGTCTGGTACTGGAGTACCAATCTTAGCATGAATGACTTCCAGTGCTTGGCCATTTGAGATGCATAGCATGATTTTAAAGAAAAGGAGTCCCCTTTACTGACCATCACACCTCCAAACTACTACAAAACCCATCTCACTTGCTCAATTTTTTTTTTGTTTGTTTGTTTTTGATTTTTCCAGAGAGACATGTGCTCACCAGAGGGAGACAAAGAGAAGGAAAGTGAGAAATTAACCTCCAGGGGAATGGCCGTGCTGCAATTCCTTCTCTTCCATTCTCCTCTCAGGATTTTGGGCACACACACACACACACACACAGTGTGATTTTCAAGCCTCTGGATCTGGGACTCAGACTGTGGTCAGCTATGTAGGAGACAAATACTTAAATCACCATGCTGCCTGTTGGCCTCTCATTTCCTCTTTAATAAAGTTCTTTGTGAATTTCCAGGAATTTTCTCATTGTCTCTTTACCCCCAAACTCCCAAGTACAATTGACCAGGCCCTCTTCTGATCCTTGTCTGTCTTTAAAGGAATATGTTTGGGGATCTGGAAGTTTTATTATTACCTCACAAAACAAGTCTGAAGGTGCATCCTCAGGTTGGTGATAGGTGTAGCAGCTCAGAGAATTTTCTTTTTTTTTTTTTTTCCCTAACCAACTAAGCTTTATTTGTTGCATAATAAGCCACCTTACATTTTTCAGCTAGAAAAACTCTAAATTTGAAAAAAGATATTACAAAATGAATTAAAGCCCAATGAAAATTTCCTTTAAGGGAGGGAACACCACAACTCTACTCAATTAAGAAAAGCATTTTTATAGACCAGAGTTTATTTATTTTTAACACCTATTATGCCATGAATTCATAGGGAATAGGTTCCAAGAGCTCAAAATACTTTCCATGGGTTCTCACAAAGTGTACTTTTCTGTGTGGAACAGGCTCACACTTCAGTTGAACCCAGGTACTTTTCTCCTTGGCTTTCTTCTTTTTCTGGTCATTTTTCTTCATGTGTTTTAAGAAGCTATTTCTGCTTTTATTTCAATACATACATAAATTCTCTTGGCAAGAATCTTGGCCTTAACTTGTTTTTTGTTTGTTTGTTTATTTTTACAATAATTCCAATAGCATGCTGGGTAGCATTATAGACTCTTCCAGTTTTGCCATGGTAACATTTGTGGAGCACTCCTTCTTGTGCAGCACCCATTCCCTTAGTGTCTATAATATCACCTTTCTTGTAGATTCACATATATGTTGCCAAAGGAACCACTCCATATTTTCTAGAAGGCCTAGAGAATACGTAACAGGTACCTCTCCTCTTTACCTTTGCGTTCGTCATTTTGGTGAATTACTGGAAGATGGCAGTTTTGGCAAAAAAAGGTCAGAGAATTTTTTATTAGATCCTTTGAAGAAGTCTATCATCTCGTCTCATTCTCAGCAAGTCAGATGTATTTTCCATCTGTTGGCAAAATGACTATAGCTCTTCTCTCTTAGGGTAATGTAGTTGCTATAGCAAAGAATCCTAAAATTTTGGTGGCAATAAAACATTCCAAAACACACACACACACAACCTACAAAAATCCTCTCTCCTTTGTGCACCAGTCTCACTGAAGCTCGTGAGAAAAAGTTGAAGAGCTCTTTCTCTCTGTCACTCAGAGCTCAAGCTCCTTCTACCTTGGCTCTGCCTTCCTCTAGGTCCTCAGTATTCACTCCAGCCAGTGGGGAAGAGTGACAATCTTAATGGCAATATTTCATGTCCTAAGCCTAGAAGTGAAGAACATGACTTCTGTTTATGATATAGAACTTGATAAAGAGACATCTATCCTAAAGAAAGATGGAACATGCAGGCTAGGTGTGTTGCCTGCTGTATTTGTCAGGATTTTTAGAGACAAAACTAACAGGATAGATATGAGGGGAGTTTAACTTTATTTTGGAGAAAAAAAAATGTTTTTGATGCATAGCTTTTTCATAGTACACATTTTTCATACACTTTTGGAAGATTCCTCGTCTGAAGCTGAATGAAAGGAGATTTATTGGAGGAACTGACTCATGCAATTGTGGTGGCTGAGAGGTCCCATGACAGGCCCTCTACAAGTTAGAGGCCCTGGGATGCCAGTAGCATGGCTCAATTTAAGCCTGAAAGCCTCAGAAGCAGAGGAGCTGATGGCATAATTCTCAGTTCAATGCTAGATTCTTGAGAACCTGAGTGGGGCTTGGGGTAGGGATAGTGCTTATGTTAAATCCTAGGGTTCAAGGGCAAGTGAGCCTTGAGTTCTGATATTTAGCAGAAGTCTATCTGCCCCCCCCCAAAAAAAAAGAGACCAATATGTGCCTTTTTATCTCTTCCAGTTTCAGCCGATTGGGATAGCACCTGTTCAGACAGAAGATCTTCCCCATCTAGTTTACTCAGATTCCCATGTTAACCTTCTCTGGAAACACCCTCCAGGCACACTGGAATTTTGCTTTATGAGATTTTAGGTATTCCTTGATCCAAAAATCTTGACTCTTCTAAGTTAACCATCACACCTGGGCAAAAGAAAACCAAAATATCAGAGAACACCACAGCTCCCCCACAATATCCAAGCACTGTATTTTCACACAGCAGGAGTCAAGTCTAGGGCCAGGGACCACAAGATCCTCATTGAGTATTAATCTCTTTATCAAAAAGAAGCATCTTTTTCTAAAATACCCTAAAAGATGTTTTGCCTACATTGAGTTGGCCAGTACCGAGTTACCACTGACTGCAAGGAAGTGTGGGACAGTTGAGTATCTGGCATCTTGTTCTCTAAGATGAAAAGTGAGTTTACCAGCAAATGGGTGGCTAAGAATAAGGAGGTTTGAGAATGGCTCTTGCTTATTTTGCCAACATGTGTCTATGACTCAGAACAGAGTGTTCCAGCCAAGGAAAAAAGGAAGATAGCTGAAGCAGGAGAAGGCGGGGCAGGACATGGGGTCAATGATTCAGTCAAGAAGGTATAGACCAGGAAACTACAACTTGCTTCTCACATGGACAGAGGAATGAGCAAATTAAGGTATAGCACATTTGGCACTGCATCTATTTCTGCCCCCCACACCCTAGACTTGGCATACAGGTGAGCTGGAACCAGGTGGCCCTACTTCCCCTCTGCTCTGGTTCTCAAGGAAGAGGCAGCCTCTCCTTCCCTATGCATTTTATGGTTTTGCTTGAACACTGTTTTCTCCAGTGTGTATTCATTATTTCCTTAACAACTCTGTCTAGATATTACCTTTAGTAATTACCTTTAAGCTTCTAATTTTAGAAGTGTGCTCAGGGCTATTGATCCAGCTCCCTTCAAAGTTATGCTTCCCTCACCCTTCTACATCTTACTTTTCTCTGCTTCTAAGAAGAGTAGACTTTGCCCAGGTCAGGGATGGGAATCAAAGGTGAATTGCTAATAAATTTTAAGCCCCCTTGCTTACAAGGGGGCTTAAAGAAAGAAGTTTTATACTTGTCTCATGGGTTCTGGGACTAAAAAAACAGTACTAGCTTCCCTCTATCAAGTATCTCTTTTATACTTGAATGGTGATTTCCAGTTTAGGCCAAACATTGGAATCATCTGGGGTGTTTTAAAAAGATCTGTGCTCCAATTAGAATCTCTAGAGGAACATATCAGGCATCAGTGATTTTTTGCAGATGTTCCCCTGTGATCCTAAGATGCAGAAATGTTCAAAAACTATTACTAGATAGTGTTCTAAAGGTTTTAGATGTACAATGACTTTTTTTTGAGAGAGAGATTTTTGATATAGGATGTGTTCACTTACAAGAGACACAGAGAGAAAGGGAAAGTGAGAAATCACCCCCATAGGGGATGGCCACACTGCAATCTCTTCTCCTTCATTCTCCTCTTGGGATTTCGGGCACATACACACACACACACAGATGGTGTGAATTTCAAGCTGCCAGATTCAGGACCCAAACCACAGTTAGCCATGTGGGAGACAAGTGGCCCAACCACCATGCTACCTCCCAATACACAAATACTTTTTTAATCTTCAGAACCACCCATTAAAGAGAGGTGCAAAGAGCCAGCAGATGGTGTGGTGCCTAAGGTGTTGGACTCCCATATGGTTGACCACCATGGGGAAGTTCAAGTCCCGGTCCTTCCTTCTTTCTTTCTTTCTTTCTTTCTTTCTTTCTTTCTTTCTTTCTTTCTTTCTTTCTTTCTTTCTCTTTCTTTCTCTTTCTGTCTCTCTCTGGTGCATCCATATGCCCTGTAGAAAATTAGAAATATTAATAATAAAATAAAATAAGTAACTCTTTAGGGAAAAAAAAAAAAAAGAGAGAGAGCAGTGCCAACAGTTTCTCCATTCACAGGTGAATGAACTGAGGTCCAGAAAGGGTAAGCAAGTAGCTAGGGAGCATTCAGTCAATAAGCAGCAATACTGAGGTTTCCACCTGTTTCTGTCTCACTCCTGGAGCCACACTCCTCACCACTTCACATAGCTACCTCTATAGGAAACAGGTTGTTATGCCTGACAGCTGGGGTGAGGTTGCAGTAGGCTTCGGCTGACGACACTCAAGATTGCTCCCAAATGGTGTTCCCCTGGCTTTGTCTGGGGAAACCTAATTGCTGCAATTGTGTTATAAAATTATCACTTTACCCACGCAAATGGGCCAGAGCGACCAGTTGTCTATTCCTGTGGTTGTCCCAGATTATTAAATGAGCAGCTGCCTCCAAATATGTTTGCAGCCGCCTAATTCAATGGCTGCGTGCACTTGCATATTCATGGCTCTCAACCCACAGACTGGGCTTGCAGTGCTCCTCCAATGGGGCTCTAAAAGTTAATTTATCTTGACAATTTAAATAAATACACTTCTATCAGCTTTAGTGACTCCATCAGACTTCAGAGAGTACCTCAACAGAATAGTTGGGGATGGGATGAGGGTAGTAGAATTTGTTCTGAGCCTCAGGGTTAAGAGCAGCAGGAAGAATAAGCCATTGACATGGTGGAAAGAAAGCTCCCCATGGGTCAGACGCTTGCATTAGCAGTTGCAATTTGCTGATTTCAAGTTTTGAGGTCTTGGGTAAGCTATTTTGTTTTGTTTTGTATTATTTTGTTATGGTCAGGACAGTTAACATGAGATCTATCCCCTTAATATGTAAGTGTACAAATACATTATTGTTGACTATAGGTACGAAGTTCTACAACAGATTTTGAGAACGTTTTCATTGCTTGACTAAATCTGTGCCCATTTTCCCTCACCCTTCTACATCTTACTTTTCTCTGCTTCTAAGAAGAGTAGACTTTGCCCAGGTCAGGGATGGGAATCAAAGGTGAATTGCTAATAAATTTTAAGCCCCCTTGCTTACAAGGGGGCTTAAAGAAAGAAGTTTTATACTTGTCTCATGGGCTCTGGGACTCAAAGGTGAATTGCTAATAAATTTTAAGCCCCCTTGCTTACAAGGGGGCTTAAAGAAAGAAGTTTTATACTTGTCTCATGGGTTCTGGGACTAAAAAAACAGTACTAGCTTCCCTCTATCAAGTATCTCTTTTATACTTGAATGGTGATTTCCAGTTTAGGCCAAACATTGGAATCATCTGGGGTGTTTTAAAAAGATCTGTGCTCCAATTAGAATCTCTAGAGGAACATATCAGGCATCAGTGATTTTTTGCAGATGTTCCCCTGTGATCCTAAGATGCAGAAATGTTCAAAAACTATTACTAGATAGTGTTCTAAAGGTTTTAGATGTACAATGACTTTTTTTTGAGAGAGAGATTTTTGATATAGGATGTGTTCACTTCCAAGAGACACAAACAGAAAGGGCACAGATGGTGTGAATTTCAAGCTGCCAGATTCAGGACCCAAACCACAGTTAGCCATGTGGGAGACAAGTGGCCCAACCACCATGCTACCTCCCAATACACAAATACTTTTTTAATCTTCAGAACCACCCATTAAAGAGAGGTGCAAAGAGCCAGCAGATGGTGTGGTGCCTAAGGTGTTGGACTCCCATATGGTTGACCACCATGGGGAAGTTCAAGTCCCGGTCCTTCCTTCTTTCTTTCTTTCTTTCTTTCTTTCTTTCTTTCTTTCTTTCTGTCTCTCTCTGGTGCATCCATATGCCCTGTAGAAAATTAGAAATATTAATAATAAAATAAAATAAGTAACTCTTTAGGGAAAAAAAAAAAAAGAGAGAGAGCAGTGCCAACAGATTCTCCATTCACAGGTGAATGAACTGAGGTCCAGAAAGGGTAAGCAAGTAGCTAGGGAGCATTCAGTCAATAAGCAGCAATACTGAGGTTTCCACCTGTTTCTGTCTCACTCCTGGAGCCACACTCCTCACCACTTCACATAGCTACCTCTATAGGAAACAGGTTGTTATGCCTGACAGCTGGGGTGAGGTTGCAGTAGGCTTCGGCTGACGACACTCAAGATTGCTCCCAAATGGTGTTCCCCTGGCTTTGTCTGGGGAAACCTAATTGCTGCAATTGTGTTATAAAATTATCACTTTACCCACGCAAATGGGCCAGAGCGACCAGTTGTCTATTCCTGTGGTTGTCCCAGATTATTAAATGAGCAGCTGCCTCCAAATATGTTTGCAGCCGCCTAATTCAATGGCTGCGTGCACTTGCATATTCATGGCTCTCAACCCACAGACTGGGTTTGCAGTGCTCCTCCAATGGGGCTCTAAAAGTTAATTTATCTTGACAATTTAAATAAATACACTTCTATCAGCTTTAGTGACTCCATCAGACTTCAGAGAGTACCTCAACAGAATAGTTGGGGATGGGATGAGGGTAGTAGAATTTGTTCTGAGCCTCAGGATTAAGAGCAGCAGGAAGAATAAGCCATTGACATGGTGGAAAGAAAGCTCCCCATGGGTCAGACGCTTGCATTAGCAGTTGCAATTTGCTGATTTCAAGTTTTGAGGTCTTGGGTAAGCTATTTTGTTTTGTTTTGTATTATTTTGTTATGGTCAGGACAGTTAACATGAGATCTATCCCCTTAATATGTAAGTGTACAAATACATTATTGTTGACTATAGGTACGAAGTTCTACAACAGATTTTGAGAACGTTTTCATTGCTTGACTAAATCTGTGCCCATTCATTGATTAACGCCTCACTTATCACTTTCCCCAGGTCCTAGCAACTGCCATTCTACTCTTTGACTCTATGAATTTGATGATTTTAGATATCCTATGTTAAGTGCAATCAAGCAGAATTTGTCTTTGTATCGGCTTATTTCATTTAGTATAACATCTTCAAGGTTCATCTATGTTGCTGTATATGGCAGAATTTCCTTACTATTTTTTTTTGAGAGTTTTTTTGCTATAGGACACATGCACTTGCCAGAAAGACAGTGAGAGACAGACAGAAAGTGAGAAATCACCCCCTGGGAGGATGGCCACACCATAATCCCTTCTCCTCTATTCGCCTCTTGGGATCCTGAAAAAAGGCACGCACACGCGCTCGGCATGAGTTTAAGCCACCAGGTCTGAGACTCAAACCATGGTCTACTAAATGGAAGTCCAGTGACATAGCCATTACGCCATCAGCTGTTCCTCAGAATTTTCTTATTTTTTAAGGCTGAGTAGTATTCCATTCTATGTACGGACCACATTTTCTGTATCCATTTATATACTGATGGACATTTAGGTTGTTTCCACATCTCGGTTATTGTGAATAAGGCTGCAGTGAACATGGGTGTGCTAGCATCTCTTCAAGTTCCTGATTTGGGGCCAGCAGGTGGCATGGTGGTTAAAGGGCTGAATTCCACATGGCCAACTGTGCAGTTTTAAGCTCCATACCCAGTGGCTTAAGAAACAAACAAAAACACTAGGCATGTGTGTGTGGATGCCCAAACTTCAGAGAGGAGAATGGAGGAGAAGGGACTGTGGCATGGCTAGTCCCTCAGAGATGCTTTATTAATTTCTTTCTCTATGTGTGTGTGTCTCTCTCTGGCAAGCACATGTGTCCTATAGCAATTTTTTTTTTTTAAATCCTGATTTAAATTCTTTAGGATAAATACTCAGAAATGGGATTCCTGGATCATGCAGTAATACAACTCAAATTTAAACTGCTGAGGAATTCTGTACTGCTTTTTGTAGTGACTGCACCGTTTTGTACTTTTGGACAGGCTTCGTCATTCATCTAAACCACATTGTTCTTCACCTGTGAAATGGGAATGGCAGACTCATCTGCAAGGTTGTAGTGAGAATTAAATGAAATAATGCGATTTCCCAAGCTTTTATCATAACCCCTGGGCTACTGGTTATTTAATTTTTCCTGTTTCAATGGACCAACTTCTGTTTTTAACTTGCATATATTTAATCATAACTGTTTAACAGTAGTCTGCTAATCACAATAACATTGTCATTTTAGATAATAGATAACTTTAAAAAGAGAACTGGTTCCTCCATGCTCCATGCGTCTCCTCAGTGGTGTGTACACCACGCTGGGGAACCGTCTGCCTGGGGGAGGAGGAGGGCCACAGTTAAGCACCAGCCTATATTCAGTGCATACTTGCTGCTTTCACTTTTTGTCTTAATGCCAACCTCACATGTGAGAAAGATATTTAACACAAAGTCGATCTTACGTGTCTACAGAGTGCCCAGTTAGGAGTGGGTGGGCTAGCTTAGTCACCATGAAGGAATAGAATCCACTTCTGTGTTAGCAGAGGTTGCCGGCTCCTATGCCTTTTGCCCCTCGATGTAACAACTCTAGGTTAATAGCATGGACCCTGGAGTCTGGCTACTTGGGCTCTAGCTTCTGCTGTGCCTGCTACTAACTAAACAACCCCTGTAGACATCTAAACTGTGTCTCAATTCTTCACTTGCCTCTCCTCTTCCACCCTCCCCCTCCCTTCCTTGTTCCCTTCCTCTCTCTCTCTCAGATTCTGTCATCCTCCCACACACCCAGAGGGCATTTTATGCTTCGGGCCCTTGTTTAGACACTTTCCTATACACGATAGGTCTTGTTTTCCCATTTCACAAGTGAAACTGAGGAGGCTACAGCTTGTAGGAAATGTGTGATTTTTCAGAGGTTCACACAGCTAGTGTATGACTGAGCTGACATCTTTTCCTTGAACGCACACTGAAAATAATGTATACTTGTGAAATGAAGATGGTCCTGCCATGTGCCACCTACTGCATTGACCTTGGAGAAATTCTGGAACCATATTTGTCATCTCATATGTGAAATACTTGTGAGGGGCAGAGTAATAGTTGAGCCAGACTGCCTGGGTCTGGTTCCAACCCTCACTGGTCACATGACAACCCTCCACACTTCTGATCCTCAGTCTTTGTATCTGAAATACGGGGATGATAGTAGAATTTGCCTTCGGAGGTGGTTGTGTGGAATAAACGAGAGAATGCACAGGAAGTTTGTAGTGTGACACCTGCTAAGTGCCAGTACTTATTAGTTATTTTTATCATTATCCTGGGCATTTTAGGAAACTACAAAGTAACAATTTAAATGCAACATGATATTTATAGCAATTGCAGGATCTGATAATAGTCTTCAATGCAGGTTCTTGCTGCCTTCATTTAAATCTACCTGCCACCTACAGACTGTGTGGCCTTGAGCAAATTCTTATCCTCTCTGAGCCTCAGTTTTCTCATCTATAAAAAGAAAACAAACGTAGTGCCAGTTTCAGGTTGGTTGCGAAGATTTGTGAAGGAGCACAGAAGACATAAGTAGGGCAAATCTTGACCAGCGATCAGTCATGAAGGTGATCTTGTATTATTATGCTGAGTTATATTCAGTTTTGTTGTATGGATGCCACCTTTGGGTGGGCAAACAGTAGTTATCTTTTTTGTTTTTGTTGTCATTTAAAACCACCTTGGGCCAGCCAATGATGTGATGGTTAAGGTGGCTGGATCTCATATGCCTAATGAGCTGACTGAGTCCTGAACCCAGAGGCTTGAAAAACATACCAAGCATGTGTGCTTGTGTGCCCTCTACCCAGAAAGAAAGGAGAGATGGAGAAGAAAGGATTGTGGTGTGACCATGGGGGGTGTGATTTGTCACTTTCTCTCTCTGGTGAGCACATACACCTTCTAGCAAATTTTTAAAAACTTTTAAAATAATAATAAAACCACCCTCCCTATCATACTTGTTGCCTGATGTTCCCTCTCTTGTTAGGTAAACACACCTGGGGATGTTACAGATGTTTGGTGTTGGAAGGATCTCTCTCTTTCTCATACACACACACATACACACACACACACACACACACACACACACACCTCCCTCAGCATCACTACCAGTGGGGCTCTCCATGCTTGGGAACCGCATTGCTCCAAGGGCAGCCAGGAGCAGACAGAGGCCTGGGAGGGAAGGTCTGAGCAGGGGCAGAAGGCCGGGAAAGCAATCGTCTCTGAGTGTCTGGCTCGCCTTCTGCTTTTCCTTGGGAGAATCATAAATTACCTCCTTTTACTTGCTCACCGCTGCTCCCGTGGAAATTAAATTCACAGCCTGTATTTTAAATCCTATATATTGTTTGACTTAAGCTGGGATTTTTTTTTTCATTTTGATAAATAGGGCATTTTAATAACATTCACAGCATGACAAAGAGTTGGGAGAAAATACACATGGCTCTACAGGTGCTGGATTTCCCAGGCACTGCTGAGATGGGATCTTGTCACAGCTATCTCCTGGAGAGTGACTACTGCTTACGTAGGAAGGAGTGTGCATCTCGGTGCCTTCAGGGACTGACACAGCAGAGGGGGCTGAGTGGTGGGAGTCACGAACTGCTGGAGGTGGGCTTGGAGGTCAAGGAGGCAGGGCAGGGGCAAGGACCTCAACATGCCTCTCCTGGGAGGTGTGCAGCCCCTAGGGGTGGCAGCCTGGACCCAGCAGCAGTCCTTGCAGCCCTTCCTTCTCCATTCTGTCAGGGCTCTGTGTTGTCACTGCCAGAGATAACAGGGTGATGAAATGTTCCCCATCCATCAAGTGCCTGCACACCCAGGCAAGGGGCTGCTTTCACTCTATTTTTTCCTCTCTCTTCAGTTTTGCCCTCTGATGTCTGCAGAGGTCTTTGACATTAACATGCAAGGATTGGCTCCTGCTCTGTGCTAGGTTCTATGGGGGATACAGAGATGAATAAGACACAGCCACTGCCCTTGAAGAGTTCACAAGCTAGCAGGGAAGACAGATGTGAGCTCAAGCAATAACAGTTAAATAATAACAAGGATGCACACTGAATGCCTACTTGGAGTCTGGACTGTGCTAAGCCTCACTCACTCATTTAGCAATTATTAATCAAGTACTTAATGTATGCCAAGAACTTTTTGTTTCTGGTGATGCAAATAAACTAATGAACAATGCAGTGGGCTGCTCTATTTGTGGAGTTTATATCTAATGGTGATGGTCAGGAGGGACACAAACAGTAAATGCATAAAGTACATGAGGGAGGTCTTCAACAAGTTCATGGAAAATGCATTGTGTTGGGTAAAGAAAACACTCATGTATGCATTTAAAAAATGTTTTGCACCACAATAAACTCATACTTTGATTCCATTTTTCCACAATGTTTTGCAATCCCCTTGTATATTGTACTAGGAAATTACAACTTATAACGCAAAGTAAGTAGAGGGGGAGACCAATGGCATTTCCTGGTGGGCAGGTCAAATAAAGCCTCTCCAAAAAAGGGACAAATAAGAGAGTGAATTATGGGGCTACCTGGGGAATAATCTTCCAGACTGAGGACACAGTAAGTGGAAAGGCCCTGAGCACATTTGGACTGTCCAAGAGATACAACCAGGAGACCAGTGGGCTGAAACTAAACAAGAGAGAGAAGAGAGTAAAAAATGAGAAGTTGTGAGGCCAGCAGGTGGTAAAGTAGTTAAGGCACTGGATTCCAACATGGCCAACAACAGTTTGAGTTTCAGATCCAAAGACTTAAAACTCATGCCTGGTGCATATGCGTGCATGCCCAAAATCCTGAGAGGAAAATGGAGGAGAAGGTATTTGGGCAGGGCCATTCCCACTGGGGGGTTGTTTCTTTCTTTCTTTTTTCTTTTTTTGGAGAGGTTTTTGCTATAGGGCACGTGCGCTCACCAGACAGACAGAGAGAGACAGAGAGACAGAAAGCGAGAAATCCCCCCCCCCCCAGGGGGATGGCCACACCGCAATCCCTTCTCCTCCATTCTCTTCTCAGGATCTTGGGCACGCACGCACACATGCCCGGCGTGAGTTTTAAGCCACTGGGTCCGGGACTCGAACTGCGGTCGAATACGTGGGAGTCCAGCGACGTAGCCATTACGCTAACTGCTGGTCCCCTGGGGGATTGCTTCTCAATTTCTCTGTCTCTCTAGCAAGTGCATGTGTCCTATAGCAAAAATCTCTCTTAAAAAAGAGAGAGAAAAAGAAAGAAAAAGAAAGAAAGAAAAAGGAAAAGAGAAAGAAATGAGAAATCTTATAGATCAAAAGAGGAAGATTTGATTTTCTTCTTTGGACAATGAAATTTGCTGGTGGATTTCAAACGAGGAGAGTAACGTTATCTGACCTAAGTTTTCAAAGAATCACTGTGGCATGGTGGGTGTGGTGATAGACTATAGGGACAAGGGCAGAAGCAGGGACCTGGTAGGGGGTCCTAAGGAGCAGGGACTACTATTCCCATTTACAGAAGAGAAAAACTGAGCCTGGGAGCTAAAGTTTTTTCCTAGTTTTAACCCTAGGAAGTGTAGAAGTGAGGTAATAACCAGGATGTTCTAGCTCCAGAATCTCTGCCATTAATCTCTGTTGTCTACTTAAGGTCCTGGTAATCCGAGCAAAGGGCCAGAAGTGATCCTCATTGTATGTGGTATAAATATCTCATATTGGAGGTTTAGAGGAGTGAGCAATGCACTGTTGACAAGTGGCAAATCAGGGAAGCCTTCATGCTGGAAGCAAGAGTGTTGGCCCTTGAAGGAAATGACACATTTGCCTAAATAGAGAAGATATCATCTATATTGATATAAATGATATTACAAGCAAGGACCCAGAAATGGAAAAGGTAGAGATTATGCAGTTTAGGATGACTACAATTCTTTTTTTTTTTGGAGAGGTTTTTGCTATAGGGCACGTGCACTCGCCAAAGAGACAGAGAGAGACAGAGAGACAGAAAGTGAGAAATCACCCCCCAGGGAGGATGGCCACGCCGCAATTCCTTCTCCTCCATTCTCCTCTCGGGATCTTGGGCACACACGCACACGTGCCTGGCATGAGTTTAAGCCAGCGGGTCCGGGACTCGAACCGCGGTCAACTACATGGGAGTCCAGCAACATAGCCATTATGCTAACTGCTGATTCCTTTTTTTTTTAAAGGGAGATTTTGCTATGTGGTGCATACTCTTGCCAGAGAAACAGAAAGAGATAGAAGAGATAGAGAGACAGAAAGCAAGAAATCACCTCCTGGGGGGATGCCACACCATAATCCCTTCTCCTCCATTCTCCTCTTGGGATTTTGGCACACATGCATATGTGCTAGCATGAGTTTTAAGTTGCCAGGTTCAGGACTTGAACTGTGGTCGACTATGTGGGAGTCCAACAACATAACTGTTACACCATCTGCTGGTCCTGTAGAACTCTTAAATCATCCCAAAGAGGAGGATAACAGAGGCTGGGAAGATAGTTCTACCATAATAGAGTAAATACAGAGTAAAGAGTAGTTGATCAGAAGTCCTTAAATGGTTTCAGCTGCATGTGATGGAAGGCAGTTGATTGCAGTGTAGAGCTAAGTTTTCGAACTCTAGAGGATGTCACTTGAGAACTGGGTTTTCACAGGTCTGTTAAAGCCCCACCAGGATTGTGGTGAAGATGCTCAGCACTGGATCCACATAGTCAGGTAGACTGGGCAAAAGTGATGTCATTCATGGAAGACAGAAAAGAAAACTAATTACTTATAAGGAGATGGACAGCTTGGTTTTAGAGATACTGAAATAAAAGAGGAATTTACTTTACTAGCATTCTTATAGCATTTACAATCGACCAGGTCCAGTTCTAAGTACTGTGCAAATATTGACACATTAATACTCAAAATTCTTGGAGAAAGGCTTCATATTATTACCCTTGTTTTGCAGACAGGGGAACTACTACACACAGAAGTTAAACAACTTGTCCAATGTCACAGCTGGTCGGCAGCAGAGCCTGGGTTTGAATCCAGGAAGTTTGGCTCCAGAGTTTGTTCTTCAATCATATCATGACATCATCCTTTGTGAATGTCAGTATCAAGCAATACTCTACAGATATCTGAGTTATCCACATTTCTTGAGCTTAAAACAACAAAATGACTCCTATTATCCCACAATCCTGTAATTGTAGGGACATACCAAGACATTTAGATTTACTCAGATCTATTGAGTCGCCAGAAAAGTCATGATGCATTTTTGCATAAGAAAACATGGAAAAATACGTCATGACTTTTCTGATGAGCCAATATATATAGCTACTGACCTACTGGTCATTTGACATACTCACTAGATCCTATAGTTTTCAAGTCACACCCGCTGTGACTGGAATCCATTGCCACAACCCTTTCAATCTGACATTACTAGTGCCTAGAAAAATACCTGAAATATAAATACTGCTCAACGAGTATTTGTTGTTGAGTGTAGTCTCCTATCAGAGCCTTGCCTAAATTTGCCCTACCTCTTGGATCCTGGTAGTTATAAGCAGTCTAGAGTCAGACTTCAGTTGTTGTTATTATTTTATAAATTTGTCAGAGGGTACATGTGTTCAGCAGAGAGAGAGGGAGAGAAATATGAGGCAAGGGTATGCCACAATCCCTTTTCCATATCTCTATCCTAACAGGATTCAGGGCACACACCCAGTGTTTTTCAAGCCACTAGGAACAGAATTTGAATTGCACAGTCAGGCAGGATCCAGTTCCCTTAACTTCTAGGACATGGGATTGGCCTCAGATTTCCTAGATTTGAATCCTAAATTTGCCATTTACTAGCTGCGTGACTCTCAATAAGTTACTTAATTTCTCTGTGCTTTAGTTTTCTCATACATAAAATGTGGGTAATAGTAATTATCTCATAACATTGCTTTGCTATCAAATGAGTTCAGTAGGCACAACTGTTAGCTCTTATTGTTCCTACCTCTGTTGTGACTGTTACTAAGACATATAGATGGGCTGCCTCACGGTTGCAGAGATTGTTCCCAACCAGTTCTCTTCTCTAATTCTCCCTGTTAAGGTCTCAGTCTGCCTCAATTCTGAGGCCACCCACCCGCCAGCAGTGTACTGACCCCTCTTACTATTATGACTACAGTTAAGCACTCTTTTTTCATTTGTTTTCTTTGTTCATTTTTTCTATAGGACATGTGCTCTCTCCAGAGGCTGAGACTGATTAATAGGAAAGTGAGAAATCACCTCCAGAGAGGATGGCCACACCAGAATCCCTGGTCCTCCATTCTCCTCTCAAGAATTTTTGGGCACACATACACATGCACCCAGCATTATTTTCAAGCCACTGGATCAGCACTCGAGCTGTGCAGTTGGCCATGTGTGATCCATACACCTTAACCTCAGCAACATCTGCTGGCCCTTGAGCATTCTCTTGATGAAACCCATAACCTCATCTTTCCTGGCACCATCCTTATCTCCAGTTATGTGCACCAGTCAGTCCTTCTTTGCCTTTCTGTTGGCAAGACTGGTGTAGCAACAAGAATTTTATTTAAAGATAAATGTCTTCTGGTACAGTAGCCTCTCCCTGGCCAGGAGCCCAATCTGAGACAGCGCTGTGCTTCTGTCCTTAGCCTCCAAGGATGCTCCTGCAGACTCACAGGTTTCTGGTCCCTAAATGTTTCCCTGAGTTGCCCTTGGCTGCAACCTCCATGCTGTACCTGCAGTTTCTACCTTCCAGTCTCTGATACTGCAGAGAAACGAGGATTTACTGAAATCCTAAGTCAGGGTGAATCACCGATTCTTTATGAATGTCTTGTGATTTGAATATTCCACCCAAATTTATATTTTTGGATTTCTTTGTGATAGGACCAAGAACTATGGTGTTGAAAGGTAGGACCTTTGAGAGAAGATTAGCATTAATATTCTTACAGTGGAGGCACCATGATTGACTCCTGGTAGGTTTATATGGAGAGAGAGTGAAATCAGAACAGGAGAACAAGGACAGAGCCGCATGCACTCCTGCCCTCCACCATGTCATAATATGACCAGAAGACCCTTACCAGATATGGCCCATGGAGATTGGGCCACCGAAAGAAACATGATCCAATAAACCTTAATTTTTATAAGTTAGTCAGATTCAGGTATTTTTCTTTATTAGCAATAGAATAGGCTAGAATAGGACTGGAGAGCTCAACACTGCCAGTGACTGGATGCTGTAATGCTAAGTTTTATTTGTCAATTTGGCTAGCTTGCATTATCTAGTTATTTAATCAAACATTAAATGTTGCTGTGAAGATACTTTGCAGATGTGGTTAATATCTACAATCAATTCACTTTTTAAAAGGAATTATTTTTAATTTTATTTGTTTATCATTATTATTGTCATTATTTAATTTGCTATAGGGCATGTGTGCTCGTGGGGGTGGGGAGCAGTGAGAAAGTAAACCACCAGGTCTGGGACTTGACCCGCAGTTGGTCATGTGGGAGTCTAGCGCCTTAACCACCATACCACCTGCTGACCCCAACAGTCAATTCACTTTAAGTAAAAGAAATTACTCTGGACAATATGGATCAATCAATATGAAGAACTTAAGAACAAAAATTAGTTTTCAGAGAAAAATGAATTTAACTTCAGATTGTAACATCAACTCCTGCCTGAGTTTTTGGCCCAAAAACCTACCTACAGATTCAGACTTGCCAACCCCTACAATCATGTGAGCCAATTCCTTGAATCCCTTAATGTATACACAGATACATACACTTGTGTGTGTGTGTGTGTGTGTGTGTGTGTGTGTGCTCACACACATGCCCACACATTGTCTTTATCTAGGGAACCCTAGTGGATAGTGATGTTCTCCAAACTCCCAGTAATAAGGTGGTTTTTATGGTAAGTAGAATTTAGGAGAACAATGAAGCTGGCTTGTAGTCATCAAATGACAGGAGGCAAAAAGGCAAAAATAGAGAAGGAATGAAGAAAGGAAGGAAGAAAAGTGAGGAGAAGGGAAGAAAGGAAAACAGTGGAAGAAAGAAGAAGGAAGGAAAGGAGGGGATAAACTACTTTTTTTAGAATCTAAAATCTTATAGAATATTTTTCTGAGAGACTCTGTCTTTCAGCTACATAAAAAATTTATAAATATATATATATAAATTTTCTAATTTATATATGTATATAAAGTCTGCCCAACTTACATATAATTTGAATTAAATAATATATTTAATTATATATATGTGTGTGTATAGATACACAGATTAGACACACTATTTGCACACTGTCAAACTTGTTGTAGCATCTGGATTTCTTGGGCAATTGCGATTTTGTAACCCAGAAAACTTGAGTAAAACCAACTCTAACCAGGGCTAAACTGAAAGCCAGAACAGAAAATGATGTCTCTATGTCACTCATGAGGAAAGAGGCAAGACTGCAGGTAGGACCCAAGTTTCCTAACTCTTAGTCCTCTCTCTCTTTCTCTCTCTCTCTCTTGCTCTCTCTCTCACCATATAATAGAATAAGAAAGAATTCTTCCCCTCTGAATAGTACCAACCACCTCTGCCCTTCCCACTTACCTCATTCCAAGATTCAGAGAGGCAGAGTATCTTCTCTGCCCTCAGAGATACCTCAGCCATCAGCCCAGGACCAGGGAAACCCTTGACTGAGGTAGGGGCAGTGCAGGTTGGGTGTATCCAGCTGCTCACAATTTACAAGTTGACATCGGCTCAGCTACTTGCATGCTGTGCTAAATCCCAACGTGCAGAGACTAAAAATCACCCAGTTACTTTTCAGAAAACAGCAGTTTAATAAGATTAGGAGGAGTTGAGAACACTTGTTACATTCGAGGCAATGATATGAAAAGCTCAACATGTGACTGAGAATTTGCAGTGGAATTCTGAAATAACCAAGTGAAGGAGATACAGCGTGAGGACATGAAACCCATGCCTCCGGTTTCTAGCAGGTCCTAGAAGAGCCAGTTGTCCATGGTGTAGCAGCTCATAATGCCCCTCTTAGAGACTAGTTACAGAGCACATGATGATATTGAGAAGTTCTACCTATAGAGAGACCTGGTCTATTGAGCTATAAGCCCCGAAGTATTTACTGTGACGACTTGAGTTTGCATCAAACAATGTCATTATCTGAATAAAGTATGTTGGATGGAAATTCATCAATTTTAATCAAAGGGAAGAGAAAATAGTTGTGCATGATCAGAACTGAAATTGTTGCCCAGCAATTACATGACTCAAAAGGGCATCCCAGGGGCCAGGGTCAATGCTGACTTGATTAGTTAGCCAAAGGTATTTGTAGGTATCCAACAAGAACACTGCTCATGGGAAGCAGAAATCTGAGTGGCAAGGGAAAGACCTTAGAGGAGACAGGTCCTGGTGTGTTAGAGGAACTAAAAGAATTCCCAAGTGGTTGCATAGTGGGACAGAGAGACTGTAGTTCAAGAATAGTCAGAGAGGAGAGAGGGGAAAGATCACTCAGAGCCTTGAGTTATATAAGGGATTTCTGTTAAATTCTAAGAACAGTGGGGATTCGTAGCAGGGTTTTAGACAGGGAGTGATGAGAATTGGTTTATATTTGTAAACAATCACTTTGGCTTCTAGGTAAAGAATTGATTTCAGGAAAGATGGGTAAAAATAGAAGCAGGGGATTCAAACGGAAGGACAGTGCAGTAGTACAAGATGGAGATGATATTAGCTATGACTGGAGGGAGCAAAGTGGAGACAGGAAAAACTGGATTGGATAGGTGGGTGTGTTGGTGGATGGTGAATGGATGAATGCATGAGGGGGTTGGATGATTGATCTAATCACAAGGCATGTTCAGTGTGTACCCTTTGTCTTTGAGTTTGTGCTGCAGAACCCAGAGAGATCTTTATTTTTTCAAGAAGCTTATTGATGGGGGCCAGCATGTGGCATGGTGACTAAGGTGCGGGATTTCCACATGGTTGACTGGTTCAAGATCCAGACCTGGTGACTTGAAAATCATGCCAGGCACATATGTATTAATTCCCCGAATCCCAGGAGGAGAATGGAGGAGAAGATGTGGTGTGTCCAAGCCCTCTAAGGAGTGATTTCTCACTTTCCCTCTCATCGTCTCTCTCTGTCACTCCTGCACATGCCCTATAACAAAAATCTTTAAAAAAAAAAAAAAAAAGGATACTGATTATTTAATATATTCTCAACCAATGGGGAGAGAATGAAAAATGATAAACAATAGGCTATGTGTGTATATGAAAATCAAGTACAGATGATGAGCCCCAGGAAAGCAGTTAGCCTGTGAACAGACATGCCTGGGAATAGAGAGAGTAGAACTAGAATTCCATACTCTTCATCCCAGTTCCAGTTCCCTTGCTTCACTATGTGGGGCTGGTGCCATGCTGTCATGGACTCTTTCTCACTAAGCAAAAGATGGTCAAGGAAAGAAACCGGGGTCATCTATCATCTATCACTGCCACCCTGAATCATGGTGAGATCTTGCAATGAGACTGATGGAAGTTGCCACTGTGCATTGTCCCAAGGGATTAGCCACACTGCAGAAAGAATCCATTAAGCTCTGTAGCAAAGCAGGGTAAGTATACAAAGGCTCTCATCTCACAGGTATGTGGACAAGGATCTGGAGGATCTACAAAAATAGAAAAAAAAATAGAATAGGTAGATAGAGAGAAATAAAAGATTCAAAAAGAGGTTTCTAAGTTTGGTCATTTCAGATGTCTGTGTATATACAGCAGCCCATCCTCCCCTTTTACACAGGATTCCAAGACCCCCGGTGGATACCTGAAACTGCAGATAGAACTAATTCTCTATATACTGTTTTTTTCTATATACACACACATGCACACATCTATGATAAACTGCATACATCAGGCATGATGAGAGATTAACAGCAATAACTGAAACGATGGAAAGCAAAACTAGTTAAGTCAGGTAGTTATGGTATTAAATATTAAAGAGAAACAGAGTCACAGAAAAAGAGTAAGTGAATGATTAGAGTTGCTCTCTCTGGGCATAGGAGGGTATGTGAGTACGTGTGTACATGTGTGAGTATATTTACATGCACTGTGTTTGAATGTGCACTGCTGGATGGGTGCACTTTTAGTGGAATTGTGTTTTATTCATATATGTGTGTAAGAGAGAGAAAGATTTTGAGAGAGATTGCTGAGGGTTGTCATTTCAGGGCTGCATGTATACTTCAGGGAGGAAGGGGTGGAGGAATTATTTCTGCTATTTTAAAGTATAGGTCTGCATGGGCTTGCAGTGCAGTAGGAGAAAAGAAAAAGGAGACAAAGAAAGGGAAACTAGGAGCAAGAGTCAGATTAAGATAGGCAGAGAGACACAAAGCCACCACCTAGCACAGAGGCTGCCTGCAGCTCTTGGCCCCACCTCCCCACCTCCCTGCCCCACCACCCCTGCTGAGAGGATCACTGCTACCCTGGAATGGTTGTAATCCCCGTACACTGTGATTATCCTGCCTATTTTATGGTATGTCAGTCTTCTATACCACTAGAAATTGCTTAGAAAAAGAACTCTTTTTTTTTTTTTAAACCACTAAAAGCAGCTCTCCTCTCTGTTTTTCTTTTCTCTTAAATGCAGTTGTGGAGAGGCAGATGGATTCTTTTCAGCCTGTCGCAGCATAGCGGTGCGGTGGCAAAGGCCTCCTCCATGTTATCCTGAGAAGGAGGGATAGTCAATAGGTGGGGAGAGGGATTCCATTAGATCATGCCCTGGATTGTCCAAGTGAAAAATGGAGGAAATAATAACAATACCTTTCTTGCCCTCACAAGTGACTCTGGGAGAAAAGAGTAAATCTCTCCCTCTAGGAGTTCCCAGCTTCTATAAAGCTGTGAAGGAGTATGTGTGGGGAGCAGAGCGGGAGGGACTTATTCAGAAAAAAAAAGGAGATATTTAAACTCAGTCAGTAAATATTTCAAGGAGACATAGGTAAAAATCCTTGTAATCCAGGGCTAGCAGATAGCATAGTGGTTATGTCACTGGACTGCCACGTAGTCAACCATGGTTCGAGCCCTGGGCCATTTTTTTCTATGTTTTTATTTTAAAATGTGTCATGATGTTTCTGATGACCCAATAGATCTTAAGATCTAGCAAGTCCTCAGGACCAGCAGTTGGTTTAATGGCTATGTTGCTGGACTCCCATGTAGCCTACCGCAGTTCGAGTCCCTGACCCGGTGGCTTAAATTCACTCTGTGCGTGCATGCCCAAGATCCTGAAAGGAGAATGGAGGAGAAGGGACTGTGGCGTGGCCATCCCCCCGGGGGATAATTTCTCGCTTTCGCTTTCTGCTGTCTCTCTCTGTTTTTCTGGCAATCGCACGTGCCCTATAGCAAAAACCTCTCCAAAAAAAGAAATAAAAAGAAAAGAAAAAAGATCCAGCAGGTCCTCTACTGAGATTATGCCCAACAGAAGTCCTAATGTTCACTAACAGAAATGTAAAACAATTTATATCAGCTTTACTCATGATTTCCAAATCGGAACTCCAAATGTCAATCAACAGGGACATGGAAAAGTAGGCACACTATTGAATTACCCAAGGACATGCATGAAACACGTGAATAATGTTGAACAGAAGAAGTTAGTTGCAAAAGAGCATATACTGTCTGAGTCCATTAGTGTGTAAGTCAGGAACAAGTGATAAAGGCCATAGTAACAGTTACCTTTGAAAAGATGACTACCAGAATAAGACACAGAAATCCTTCTATTGGGTTGTCAGAAAAGTCATGACATATTTTTGCATAAAAAAGCACGTCATGACTTTTTAGACAACCTAATAAAATGCCGAAATGCGTATCTTGTTCTGTATGGTGGAATAGGTATCTGTACAGAAGTTAACAGCACCTAATATTTAATATATGTATACAATTTTGTATGTAAATTATGCTTAAATGATATCATTAACAGAGATTGTTTGGTAGAGATGTATTTTAGTAGACCACTGATAGATTTTGAGTAGGGTATGAGAAGAAAAGAGATGAATAAAGTGTTACTCTTGAGTTTGTGGCTTGAGCAGTTGAGTAGATAATGTGCTTGATATCCAGGTGGGCAAGTCATATTTCCCAAGACGCTTGGTCATCTTTTGTCACTTTGCAGGTAATAGTGGACATAGATGATCAGAATGAAGGGAACATTGTCCCTAGCAGATGGACAGGTATGGAAATAAGAAAGCCAGCTCATAGCTCTGGGGAGCAGAACCTCAGCCACTAGTTTGGCTCTCAGAGGGCAGAGCTGCAGCCCCTGGTGAGGGGAATGTGTTAAACATGTCATTAGCTCTAGTTCATGGAAGACCTGGAAGTAAAGAAACAAAATAGAGCATGTGATGGGCTATGAGAGAGACTTGTTCTGACAGAGAGTGACTAGATGCCCACCAACCTCATTTTCTTTACCTGGGAACATAGACAGTTCCTGTCTCTCTTGCTATTAAGCTGAGGCCACTTGTTGATGCTGGTCAGTGAAATCTGAGTAAGCAAGATGTTCAACCCTAACCCCTCATCCCTTAGTAGATCCTTGGTTCATTCTCTTTGTGCATAGCATACAGATCGAGCTTAGTACTACAAAACTTACTGTGGATTTTTGACCTTCAATGAAAAAAGGAAACTGGATTTCTAAATAACTGCATGTAAAAACTTTGGTGCAATACTTGACCGGATTGTAGCATGAGCAGGAAATATATCTTTGTTCTAAGGGTCGTTATAGCAACTGGAGTTAATAACCCAACATATCTGTGTTCCAAATCTAAGTCCAGGAAGACAGGGCTGCCAGAAAGTATGAGCTGGGACTTTGAGGTCCATTTAGCTCTGAGGAGCCCAGGACAAGGTAGAGTCAGTCAATGAGGTGAAGACAAATGAAACTAAGCCCTTGATGGAAGTGCCAAGGAATGACTGAACTGTTAAATTTCTGCCTTTGGGTATAGAGTCTGGGAACTAGGTTAGACCTGTCTGTGAACATCTGCATAGCTGTGTAGTGCTATAACTAGGAGAGGTAGAGAAACACATCCATCTGCCCATCCATCCACCCACTCATCCATCTATCCACTCACCCACCCAACCACCTATACAACCATCCACCCATTTTCTCATCTATTCAATCATCCATCTGTCTGTCCACCCACTCACCCAACCAACCATATATTCATTCATCCACCCATTCATCTATCTGTTCATCTGGTAGTTTCTAGTACCTGCCATGTGCTGAGCACTGTAGATGCAGAGAACAACAAAGAGATATGGGTCCTATCCTCCTGGAACTCAAAGGCTAGAAAAATGAGAGGTGGGCAACTAACATTTTACTATTAGGTCAAATTTTAGAGAGATTTAGACACCTTACTTCTTCCTTTACCTGTAAATCCTACCATGGGTTCTTTTTTGGCACAACCAGCCCAAACTGCCCTGAGCAAATGGAGAAAGTCTAACCTTAGCAGGTAAGTGAAGATTGCTGGAGCAATCCTATCAGAGGACAATGTGATAGCCCAAGGTTTTCCCCAGTTGCCTTAAGGATAGTCACTAATCATACCCCCAGGGACAAATATTCCACAGTGAATATGTGTATGCTGCCTCTGCTTATGTGAAATGCCTTTGCAGTGCCCATCCAAGTCCAAGTCAAGGAAGGAGCAGGAATCCTCAAGGTAAGCAATCATTATTCATTATGGAAACTGTTCTTGGAATGACAGACATTTTGTGCAGGAAGGGAGTACTGTGCAGGACTTGGAATTTCCCAAAGAAACAAAAATCCACCTTACGCAGATTGGGCACTTTTCCTGGGTTTCTGGAGGATGCCTGAGCTCTAGTTCTCTACCTTTCTGGGAGACACGGTGATGTAGTCACTTGCAAAGTGAGCTTGGTGGTTTAAATCACCTTCTTTGCCCCACATTCTGCTTCCCACAGAAATGAAGCTGAAGAGTAGTTGGGGCAGAGAGTGGACTGAACAACTGAGCACTGGCCAGCAGGCCAGTTTCAGCAGGGACTACCCGTGACGATGATGGGATCTCTGTGTAAACCTTGATAAAGCTATAATTGATGAACTTCTTTTCCAAAAAGGAACACTCTACCTTCATTTCTATTCTACAGCACATAAGATTGGGTCATGTTCATTAATTCCATGAAGTTGAACCTCAAAAAATAAGTCCTGGCAGGCAAGCAAAGCAGAAACTATTATCCCAAGTCCAGTGGGAAGATACTGTTGTTCCCATGATTTAGAGAAAGGAAAGGAACTCTGGGGAGCTGAGATCAAGGTTACACAGTTACATGGTGGTGATGGACCATTAGTATCTGTAGTCCAAAGTCAGGACCATACACCATTAGACCCCACGGGTTCACAGAAGCAAGTGCCTTCCTGTTGTTGGCTTCAGGAATGACTCCTGTTTCTCACACTACCCTAAATGGCAGTCACCCTACAAGACACATAGTAGGTGCTCAGTGTGGTCACCTAATGTATTAATGGATGGGTGAGTAGGTGCATTTGCTACCTCGTCATACAATTGTGGCTTAATGGCACAATAGTGTAGTAGGACTGCTTCTACACCCTAGCTAGGATTCAGGAGAAAAATCTTCACCTCCAGCCCTGAAGTTTGCAGAGCTGGCGAGAACGGTCTAAGCGTATGCATGTTTCTGAAGTTGCTCCAAAATCATCATCTCGCCTTCATTAATCATATCTCTTTTTTTTCCTTGTTTTGAGAACCAGCTGTGCATTAAGTAATATAAGTTCTATTATAGCCATAGGAGGTACAGATTATTATTTCTATTTTACAGATGAGAAAATCAAGGCTAAGAGAGGTTAAGTAAATTGCCCAAGTTCACACTGTTAGTGTCAAAGCTAAGATCCGAATTATGATCTGTCAGTTGCTAAAGCCCAGGGTCCTAACCAATACTGATTTTCTGCCAAGGACGGTTTTATTGAAATCATTCAGAAGACCCTGGGGTGCTTACAGCTTCGGGGAACTCAACCATGCAAAGATCACCTTTTAAAATAAACTCAGCATCCAATGAATTCACCATCCCCCACCCCCTAAAAAAGGAAAAAGCAGAAAGCAGAGAGATCTTGCTTTGCTTGTCAAGGAGCTCCAGATTAGAAAGCTAGTTAAAAATTCATCTAAAAGAAGCAGAGTATTCCAAGCATATCCAAATTAATATTTATAGAGGGAATGCTTGCTCAGACCCAATTATTCTGAGGGTCTAGAAGCTGAGCACAAATGGTGCGTAGAGTAAAGGCAGGGCGTAAGGCTGCAGGGGAAGCAGTCTCTGGGGACAATTACCAAGATGCTGTGGGGTACACAGCACAGGACATGGGTGGAGCTGGACACCTTTAGTGGAGTAAACAAACAGGTAACTTACCTTCATTTACCGGTAAACTCAGAGCTTCACCACAGCTTTAATTCTTTAGCATAGAGCATGAGCAGAACTTATCTTTGCTCGGGTCTCAAACCCAAAAGTCTACAAGGATTGGGCAGTAAAGATAATTTGTAGATGGGCCAGATGGGACTGTGGTCCTTGGATATCAAGCATCATTACTTTCTGCCTCCAATACATCAAGGCCAGTGGAGCAGTTGACCTGGCTGGCCAACTGAATATTAAAAAAAAAAATCTATTTATCTATTTATCCATTGTGATTTTTAAGCTGCCAGGTCTGGGATTTGAACCATAGTCTGCCAAGTGAAAGCCCAGCACCTTAACCATCATGCCATCTCTGGCCCAGGTCAATCAGATTTTTTGTGTAGAAAATTCAAATGTTAATGTGGAATCTCCAAAGAAGCTAATTTATCTTTTAAAATAGTGAGAGGGTCAAACAAAACATGTCTGTGTCATTTTGGGCCCACATGATATTGCGTGGCATAACCTCTGGCTGAGAGGCTGGAGTCTGAAATTATTTCCGGTGGCTTCGATAACATCCTGCCATTTTTGCCTCGTAGAATTATTCCAGCACTGGCTTAAAACCAATCAATCTGTGATGATAATTCTCCAGGCTCTAGCTAATTCAGCCCATGGCAACCCTGGAACCTGAAGTTCCTCTTAGAATCCCTACCCAACACTGAGAGAAGCAAAAATAGCATTGCTTGTTATTCCAAAACTTTAATGTCACCATCAGAATATTCTCTTTTCAACGACCTACCCAGTGACACTCATTTCTGGATTCCTGATCTCTAAATCTCTCTTCTGTATAGCTTCCACATAGCAACAGTGAAGTCTTTGAAAAAGGCAAATCTGATGGTATCATTTTTATGCTCAAATCCTCCAAAGTCTTCTCATTGCTTTCCTGCAAAGCTCTGCCTCCTTAGAATGGCAGTTAAGATCCTGCATGATATAGCCACCCACAGTTTTTTCCACCTCATCTGCCCATTGTCTTTACCCTTGCATTCCCTAACAGTTAGGATCTTTGTTTGGAAGCAGCAGGATGTGGCTCTGAGCAGCTGAAGTAGAGGAGAAGACTGTTGTCAACTGAGGTAAGCTATCAATTGCTCAAATCTCTGTCTCCCCACTTGCCCAATTAAGTCTGTTTTCAATATAATAGCCAAAGTGATCTTTTTAACCTCTTTTCTGCTTAAAATCCCCCAAGGACTATCCATTTCACTGAGAATAAAAATAAACGCATCACAATTTTCAACAGTAAGTAACATTTATTGAGCACTTACGTACCTGGTACTTTTCCAGAGTTGTGTTGTGGGGTAGGTTCTGTAATTAGCCTCATGTAAAAAAATGAGAGCACTGAGCTATGGAGAGGTCAATAGCTTGTTTAATGGCACAAAGCCAAAGACAGTGAACCTAAAGGGATAGGCTGACTCTGAAGCCTATAACCTGATCCACTAACCTAAACCTACGTGTTATTAGTGATCTCCTAACACGATCGTTTTTCACTCTGCTCCAGTCTCATTAATCCCATTGCCATTCTTCAAATTTGTCACACTCATGTCAACCTAAGGACTTTAGTTCCTGGAAGTCCTACAGAAGTCTCTATGGCTCCTTATATTATAAAAATGTAAGAAGTTTGCCCTGGCCATCCTACCTAAACTAGCACCAACTGGTGCTACTCCAATTGGTTGTGATAGTCCCTTAGACTATCACAGTTTTCTCCAAAGCACAAAATCAATAGAAAGGAAAAAGAAAGTGTTTGAAAAGTTTGTAGATCTGGGCCAACTCAGTGGTCTAGTGGTTAATGAAGCCAGATCTGACATGGCTGACTGCACTTTGAATCCTGGTCTGGACAGCTTGAAAAACGTGCTCCAAATCCCAACAAGATGGAGAAATGGAAGAAAAGGAATTTGTAGCATGACCACCCTCCACTGTAGAGAAGGGTATCTCTCTCTTTCTCTCTCTCTCAAGAGTACATACCCTTTGGCAATAAAAAGACAATCAACGATCAAGGTATTTGTAAGATGTAAGATTCTTTTTTTTTTTTATTTTTTTGAGAGGTTTTTGCTATAGGGCACGTGTGCTCGCAAGACAGACAGAGAGAGACAGAGAGACAGAAAGCGAGAAATCACCCCCCAGGGGGGATGGTCACACTGCAGTCCCTTCTTCTCCATTCTCCTCTCAGGATCTTGGGCACGTACGCACACGTGCCCGGCGTGAGTTTTAAGCCACCGGGTCCGGGACACGAACCGTGGTTGACTACGTGGGAGTCTAGCGACATAGCCATTACGCTAACTGCTGTTCCCCAATATTTGCTAGTTTCTTATAGCAGGAGTTAATGGAGTTGCTTCGGATAACTGAGGTGAATCATCTCCTACAAAATTTCCATCCTTAATATGTGAAGTACAGTAAGAGACAAAATTCTTTTAATATATATTTGATCCTGTGTCTTGTTCTTGGTTAAGGTAGAGCAAAGTTTGTTTTGTTTTTTTTTTTTTTTTTGAGAGAATTTTTTGCTACAGGGCACATAGAGTAGAAGACTGTGTCTCTTGCCAGACAGACACAGAGACAAAAAACAAGAAATCATCTCCTCCATGGGGGATGGCCATGCCACAATCCCTTCTCCTCCATTCTCCTCCTGGGATTTTGGACACACACGCACATGTGCCCAGTGTGAATTTTAAGCCACTGGGTCTAGGACTCAAATTGCAGTTGACTGTTTGGGAGTCCAGTGATATAACCATTATACCATCTGTTGGTCCCAACAAAGCATTTTTACTAACAACTACAGCATCTGGTACTTTGGAGCAAGTTGGTGAAAACAGGCATAGGCCTCCACCAGGGTGGATAGTTGGTGAACAGAAGAACCAGGGTTTGATTTCAACCTTTAGCTCAACCTTGATCAGACACTTTTGTGAATACAGAACCTTTAGAACCACATGTGGCCACATAGTCACACAGATGGGGAAGCGGTTTCCCCAAGCAGAACTAGAAACTGTCAGTAGATACTGAGGATATATGCTGAGTAGTTTAATAACCAAATTCACCTAAGTCCAATAGCTATTCTCAACCAGCTATTATCAACTCAGACTACTCATTAGAGTTAACTTCACAAGTATTCATATTCTAAAGTTCTACTCAAAGCCAATATTTTTAGGTACTAAACTAGTATCTCTAGAGCTAGCATCAGAGCAACAGGTGCTTTTGTAAGCATTCCCAGTGGTTCCAAATGGTTGGGAATGCTCTAAACTCTTCTGCCACTATGCTATGGTTTCTCCCTTAGACCTTAACATGTTTTTGTTCCCATGCCATTGTTCGAATAGTCACCTTTGCTGTGACAATTCTGTCTGAAAACTCAAAGAAGCTCACCTGACCTGTACTCACCTCACCCCTATGCTTCTTCATCATTGCACATTTCACAACTCACTGCATCTGTTAGCATGTTCATCCATAAATCCACCCACTGGACTATGAACTCCTGAAGACAGGTAGTAAGCCAGATTCATAATAGGCCTAAAATTCTAATCCTAGGTACCTAACTCTAAACTTCTGATGATTATCTCATTCCCTCCTGAGCTGATTCTGGATTTCTGGTGTCCTGTTGGTACTTCAGTTTCTTTCACTCCAGAACCCACATTTTTACTTGATTTGGAAACTCAGTTACCCAGAAATTTTGATAGTTCTGACTCCCAGCATATTTTTTCTGGACTGCATTGAATTGCTATTTTATTTTTATTTTGCATTTTTTTTTTGCCTTTTTATTTTTTTTACCCTTTGGACTAGTAAACTTGGATCAGTACTTTTTTCTGTCTGCAGTAAAGCCTCAGTTGAAATTCCTTGGACACCTCTTCACTTCTCTTGTTTCTCCAGAGTGTTTCAGTTTTTCCTGAAGTCTAACCTGTACCCTTACAGAAAAAAAAAATAAATAAATTCTTACATTTTCCCTGACTTTCATCTCCCTAATACTCAAGACCTTCTGTCATCTCTCAGCCTCACCCTGCCTTTGCTGAGAAAAAGCAGCCAGGTCTTGAATTAGAAGGATAGTCCACAGAATTTTGCCTGATCTGTGAACACAGCTTTTCCTTGATGTGCTGGAGACAGATGAGGGAGAGATTTCATAAAGAGCTTCTGTCTCTACTCAGTATCAGCAGCTGCTTCTAAGTCAACAGAGCAATGGTGTGTGTCTGGGCTGAAGGGAACAGAGGTTGCTTAAATTGTTTCCATCCCCTCTGAAACCAATAAGTGCTACTCCATTGCTTGGTGCAATTGAGTTCCTGAACGGTGCCCCAGTGGGGTGTCAAATCAAATCTTAATCCTGTCAAATGCTGGCTCTAAGAGCTTCTAGGAGCAGGCATAGGGCCAACTAAGAAAAGATTAGGGGAGTGCTATTCCAACTGGCTTGTGCAGGGGCCCATGATAATTTATTCTCTTCAGATTCCAGGAAAAAGGACATCATTTCTAGCAAATATCTTGGGTTTTAGAAATGCTTTCTGGTAAGTTTAATATGACCAGGAACAAAAATACACGTCTAGTCTGACTTTATAATAGGGTTTAACAAATCAGGCAGAGACCAGAGGGAATGGATTGATGAAATGATGATAGGAGGGATGGATGAATTTATGTAATTCCCAATAGTTATTGACAGATAGACTTTGGAGAAATATCAATGAATAAGATAGAAAAGATCCCTATACTCAAGGGACTGGTTTCTAGGCAGGGCATCCCTTCCAACTCCCTCTGGAAAAGCACAACTCTCAAAAGTTGGAAGACTGGCAAGGGATGCCACAGGATGAAAATATCCTAAGGACTCAGAGGTCCTAGAGAATCCAACCTTTTGTTCAGATGGCGTGTTCTCTGACCCAACAAACTCTGGCCGAGTGTTATTAGTTCCACATATAAAAGGCTACTATGTTAGAGATAAGTGACGTTTTCATTTCTCTCCTATCTCCATTTGTGTTCCTCAAGTGCATATCTTCTGGATCTCAGTATTCATTCAGTGCACCTCTTTCACCCGGGAGGTGTCTCAGAGGCAGTACATTTCTGACTGAAATAGAATGTGCTTAATGATATAAAAAAAAGTAATTAAGATCATAGACTCTAAAGCCAGGTTGACTCTCCGAGCTTCTACTTGATAACTGTACAACATTTGGACATGTTTCATACCCTCTGTCTCTTGATTTTTCTCACCTAAGAAATGAGGATAATATGAGTACTTATTTTCAGAATTGAAATAAGTATTTAATGAGATAATGCAGGTAAGAAGTAAACAAATGTTAGCTAATACAGTAGTAAAAATTATTTTGTTACTACTATTCACATGTTTACTTATATTTTGTTTTCATTTAGGTATGTACGTACAATACGATGAACTGACCTTAGGCTTCTTCTTCAGCTTGAAGTCATCCACATAATCATCACTCAAGTCTTGCAGAGAACTTTTTCAGAACTAGATAGTCCCTTATAACTATTGGTTGGTTGGAAAAGTCGTGATTTACTTTTCTATGCAAAAATGCATCATGACTTTTTCTATGACCCAGTATTTCCAGCCAATGCCTCCTCCCCAAGAGGCAAAACTTTGTGACTTTTGACTTCTTAGTTTTGTCTGTTCTTGAAAGAACTACAAATACTGTATTTTTTCTTTCCTAAACATAATATTTTAGAGGTTCAGTAATGTTGGGCTACATCCATGTTATGTGTATCCATATTGGGTTCTTTTTTTGCTGATTGTATTTCTAGTGTGTTAACTTTACCACAATCTGCTTATTCAGATCGTCAAAAGTTGTTGCACCTTTCACACCTCCATCAGCAGTGGGTGGAGTTCTAGTTGCTCATGTTCTCATCAATATTTATTATTCTAGCTCTTTTTGATTAATTTTAGCCTGTTTATTAGTAGTATTATTTGATGTTCTAATTCACTCTTCTTGGGGCTGTTACGGCTCTACAAAGTTACCATATTTATGGAATAATTAATTGAGGAGGATAAGTATGTTCACCTCTCTCATCAACTTTAGTTATGTCAGGATCCTCAATATTGAAGGAATTAAAGTCATTTGAAGTTTGTAGTTTCAACCCAGTTGTTCAGGGATGGGCTTGCTCACATCTAGCAGTGGTTCCTCACAAAATCGCACCTGTAGGCTGAACCCATCTCTAGCTCCTCAGACAGTCCTTCAAAGAACAGGTAGGATTGCAGAATCTACTTTGCAGTGAAGCTTAGGGATATGATAGATCTGCTAATTAAGGTATACACATTGCTTGTATGTGCCTTGAATCCATTCCCTCAATATTTCTCATAACAGCATCCATGTTTTTCTTTAACCTCTGACCTTCAGTCCTTATAGCTGAAGCCAGGCTGATCCTACCTCCTGCTTCCAGAATTACACCCACAACACAGCCTTGACCAAGATGATGTAACTTGAGTAACAGACCATGTTTCAAACATGAGTATGTGACCAAATTACCCAATGTTAGGGGAGTTTTGTTGGAGTCACTGAAAAAGAGATAATCTCCATGGGAGATGCTAAACCAGGAGAGAAACTTGAAACTACTAGGCCACATCATCCAACTCATAGGAAGAGCTAACTTGAGAGTACAGGCAAGAGATGGAGAGAAGTACTGTTTATATTTCTGAATCCTTTTCATGATTTTATTAAGTTGTCATTAACATTATGGCTCTGTGAATGAAGGTGTATATAATTTGATGTGTTTTGTTTTGTTTTGAATCTTAAACATGTTTAATGTAGTTCTAACAGCCTCTGGTTCATTTTTGCTCCTGTACCACCAACCCTGGGAGCAGGGACTGCTTCAGCTTCTCTATCTTCTCTTCGTCTGTGATGACCAAGGTGTAAAGGTATCTGCTGCATCGAACTTTAAACTTTACATTATCTTTATTTTTTTTTATCTTGACAGATTTGGTGTCCTTTCATTGGGCTGTCAGCAAAAAGCCTTTGATTTCCTCAATTTTCCGAGGCATGGCGGGGAGCATGGGGAGAGGGCACTGGCTGCACAGTCAGCAGCCAGAAACAAAGAGGAAGGAACAGAACTTCCGTTTCTAATTTGATGTGTTTTGATATATGTGTACACCAGGGAAACCATCCCGACAATCAAGCTAATGAACATAAATATCTTCCTCAGAAGTTTTCTTGACCAAGACCAGCCAGTGGCATGGTGGTTGAGGTGGCTGGATCCCACATGACTGGCTGCATGGTTCAAATTTCAGATCTAACAGCTTGAAAACCATGCTCTGTCTGTGTGTGTGTGTGTGTGTGTGTGTGCATGGCTATCATCCCAAGAGGAGAAGGTATTGTGGCGTGATCATCCCATTTGAAGGGTGCATTTTTACTTTTCTCTCTCTTCTCTCTCTCTCTGCAGCAATCACACACACCCTGCAGAAAATTTAAAAGAAAAAAAGCTTCCTTGATTGAGATTGTAGTCCCTCCTGTTCCAAGCAGCCCGCTCTGCCAATGAAGGTTAGTTTGCACGTTCTATCCATCTTATGTAAATACGACCATACAGCACGCACTCTATTTCTTGTCTGCCTTCTTTAGCTCCAGAAAATTATTTTACGTTTTAACCATGTTGTGTGAATCTCTGGTTCACACCTTTTTCTATTGCTGAGTTATACAGACAGACCTGCTTTTTTATCCATTGACCTTTTGATGGTCATTTGTTTTTCATTATGTCTATTGTGAATAAAGTTGTGCCAATGTTCACTAACAAATCTTTTGATGGCATTTTTTTTCTGAAAAGGTTTTTGCTATAGGGCACATACACTCGCCAGACAGACGGAGAGAGACAGAGAGACAGAAAGCAAGAAATCACCCCCCAGGGGGGATGGCCACGCTGCAATCCCTTCTCCTCCGTTCTCCTCTCGGGATCTTGGGCATGCATGCACACGTGCCCGGTGTGAGTTTTAAGCCACCGGGTCTGGGACACAAACCACGGTCGACTACGTGGGAGTCCAGAGACATAGCCATTATGCTAACTGCTGGTCCCGACATTTTTTTTTAATCATATTTTAATTTTACCTGACAAATACATCTTAGAGTAGAATGACAGGGTCATATGATGACTGTATGCTTAAATGTTAAAGAAATTGCCAAACTGTTTTTCAAAGTGATTGTACCCCATATGACTTTGTCGTCTCTCCAACACTGTATGAGTTCTGCTTGCCCCATATTCTTGCCAACACTTGGTATGGTCAGTCTCTTTCATTTTTGTCATTCCATTGTAATCTCACAGTAGTTTGATTTAATGTTCATTACTGATGAACATATTTTGATGTGTTCATTGCTATCTATGTAACTTCTTTGGTGAGCTATCTGTCAAATCTTTTATCTGTTATTTTACCAGATTATTCTTTTTTAGTATAGAATTCTAAGAGTTCTTTATATCATCTAAATGCAAGTCTTTTGTCAAACATATGGTTTGCAAATATTTCCTCCCCGTGTATTATTTGTATTTTGATTTCTCTTTTGAAGAACAAAAAAATTAATTTTAATAAAATTCTATTTATTTATATTGCTTCTTTTGTATTTCCTATGTTTTGTCTTTTATTTTAAAAATATCTTTGGCAAACTTATGATATTCTTCTGCATTTTCTTCTAGGAGTTTCTTAGGTCTTACAGTTAGATGCATAACCCATTTTGATTCCACACGGTGACCATGGTTTACTGACCCCAACCCGATAAGCCTGAAACATATTGACATGCATGTAAGTGCCCATAACCTGACAGACTGGACGAGAGAAATGGGTATTACAGTGTGACCAGATACTGTGGAGGACACTTCTGTCTCTCACTTTTTTATTCTCTCTCTCTCATTCACACACATGTGCACACACTATTATGAATACAGAGAAAGGTTTTGAGTATTATGGGAGTTAAGATTTGAGGGTCTTTCTCTTTTTTTTTCACTAATTAATTATTATCAAGAGATTATTATTTTTCCCATTGAATTGTCTTGGCACCTTTGTGAAAAATCTGTTGACCATATATGTGGTGGTTATTTCTAGATGTTCTCTTTTATTTATTGATCTATATATTTATTTATATATCTGTCCTAACATCCACACTATTTTGCCACACTGTTTTGGTTCTTCTAGCATAATAATGTCAGGAAATTAGATCACATAATTTCTCTGTGTCTCTCAAAGTTGTTCTAGTGATAATAAGTACTATATAGTAAGTAAACTTTTGCACATACTTTTTAGAATCAGCACATGAATTACTATAAAAAAAGTAGCCTGCTCAGATTTTATTAGAGTTTGATAAGAATGGGCAACTTCTTAACAATATTGAGTTTTGTGATCCATGAACAGTCTATCTTTCTTTTAGTCTTCTTTACTTTAAGTTGTCAGTTTCTTTTTATAATTTCCCATGTACAGGTTATATCTTTTATAAAAACTATCTCTACTTATGTATTTTAAATAGCCAATTATTTGTTATTATTAAACAGAAATACAATTGATTTTGTATCTTGCACCTTCACAACACTTTAAGGACCTAGCACTATTGGTCTGGGTCCTCCATTGATCTCCATTTCCTGTTTCCACTCAATTATTCTGTTGAGTATTTTTATCTCTTTTTTATTTGTTTTGGTTCCAGTCATTTTACTAGACACTTGCATGGTATCACAGTTTCCATTTGTCATGTCCTCATTATGAAGACCTAGTTCACTCTAAACTTTTCACATGGGAGTTTCTCTGACCACTGAATTATTATTGTTTGTTTGTTTTGAGAGGTTTGTGCTATAGGGCATGTGCGCTCACCAGAAAGAGACAGAGAGACAGTGAGAAATCACCCACTGGGGGATGGCCATGCCGCAATCACTTCTCCTCCTTTCTCCTCTTGGGATTTTGGCACACATGCACACACACTCACCGTGAGTTTAAGCCACCGGCTCCGGGACTTGAACCATGGTCAACTACATGGGAGTCCAGTGACATAGCCATTATGCTAACTGCTGGTCCCCTGACTACTGAATTATAAATATCTGTGTTGATTCCTATCAAGGCACATCAAAATGTACCATGCTATTTTAAAAGGGACAAGTAAAGTTACAGTAGATACATTAGTTTAATTCAATCTTTGCCTGTACCTGATCATTCATTTATTCCCAAGACATTTTCAGCCCACCAATTTTTTAACTTGGTTCCCATAATATCCTAGGATACAGAGTTTGTGAAGCTCTGGATTTTGCAGCATAATAGAAACATTGGAAGTATGCATTCTTCCACATTCTCTATGGAAGTGATTGTGAGGAGGGCTTCCTAGTGTAATGTGAGTTATAGAAGCAACAAATCAAAGATCATTCAATACTAAAAATATCTAGTTAGAAAAGAAAGTGGGAGGAGGGGCGGCCCATTCACAATAGTCGTAAAAACTATAAAACATCTATGAATAAATTTAGCAAGCACAGTACTTATCTGAATAAAACTATAAAATTTTATTGTAGAGCATAAAACATGATCTGAATTAATGGAGAGACATTGTGTGCTCCTAAATGGGATGACTTTGTTTCTTAAAATATCCAACTATAAAATTTTATTGTAGAGCATAAAACATGATCTGAATTAATGGAGAGACATTGTGTGCTCCTAAATGGGATGACTTTGTATCATAAAATATCCACTCTTTCCAGATTAATAAAACTATTTACCAAAATTTCTATCAGAATTACTATGTTTTATATGTTTAATTTTTTCTTTAATGTTTTGACTACTTTTTAAGGAAATGGGAGAGAAGATCATTAAAGAACAAATGGAGAAGTTTCCATAAAATTTTTAAACAAGAAGAATGATGGGAGAGAATTTTCGTACCACCTATATGAAAACATACTCTAAAGATGCTCTAATCAAAACAGTATTGGCATAAGAATAGACAGCAGAGATGGCAGTACAAAGCAATAGAGTATGCAGAAATGTATCTTTGTATATAAATAAACATGTGACATAAGTAACAGTTCAATACAAATGAGTAAATAAAATTATATTCAATAAAATGTTCTAGGACATCAGGTCATTCATCTGGAAAGATACAGAGCTAAACCCCTCCTATAAACAACATATAGAAATAAACTCAAGACAGATACAAGATTTAAAAATTAAAATAGTGCACAATAATAAATGAATACACACCTAAGGGAAACATTTATCAGATCTGAGGTTGAGGCCTGCTGTGGTGATGCAGCAGTAATGCAATATTTCTCAATGATGAAACCATATGGGAAGGCCCTGGGTTTGCATCCTGAGGGCTCCCTGTAAACACACATATCCCTGTGATTTTGACTGACTAAGGCTAAGGGTAGGATTGCAGCATGAAGACGCTGTTGGGAGTGCCTCTCTCTGTGTTCTTACTTTCCTTCTCATGAAAGAAATAAATAAGTGAACTTCGAAAATCTTAAGCTGAGGGAAAACTCCTTAAATAAATAACAGAAAGCATTCAGAAACCACAGGTGTATCTATTAAAAAATAAATAAAGGAAAAGAATGATATTATAAAATCAAAAGACAATCAACTGGGAAAATAGAAATTTCAGACATTGCAAATAGTAAGAGAAAATAATAGGCATGATGATTCAGAAATATTAAGGAAAAATAATAGGCATGTAAAAAAATAGGCTAACGATACCACGAAAGTATTTATAAAGATAGTGGCTAGTGCTTTATTGCGCCTAAATTTCTTTTTCTTTTTTTTTTTTTTCAGAGATTTTTTACTACAAGGCGCATGTGCTCGCCAGACAGACAGAGAGAGAGAGAGACATTAGAGACGGAAAGCGAGAAATCACCCCCCAGGGGGGATGGTCACGCCACAATCCCTTCTCCATTCTCCTCTCGAGATCTTGGGCAGGCACGCACACGCACCCGGTGTGAGTTCTAAGCCACCGAGTCCGGGACGCGAACTGCGGTCGACTACATGGGAGTACAACGACATAGCCATTACGCTAACTTCTGGTTCCCTAAATTTCTGTAATTGAACATGATAATGAATTTTAGTATCACTTCCATAAAGACTAAATTGGGTCTTCTTGTACATCAAGTGGCCATTAACACACTTGTTTCTAGATCCAAGTATCTTCCATACTGTAACTCTACCTGTTGCAAGTGCCTCAGAGTCTTCTGCATTAGTCTGGCTCTTGGGGGACAAGAGTGAAGAATCACAAGTGGGAGGATGTGAGGAAACAGGCCTGGGAATAAAGAAACACATTACTATTGCATGCATTATAGTGGCCAGAATTCAGTGATGTGATCACATTGAACTGGAAAGAAGGCTGGGAGATGTAGTCTTGTTGATGTGCTCAAGAAGAAGAGAAATTAGGGTTCAATAATCAGCCTGGAAGACTTTGCCACAATTTGGCAGTTCACAGGAGCAGAAATCAACACCAATCAGCATATGACGAGATGCTCAAACTTATTAGTATTCAGGAGAAACAAATTAAAACATCATCTCTCATTCAACAGGCTGGGAATAAAAAAGAAAAATGTTAACATGCAAGTTTGGCAAAGATATAAAGGAAAGGGATACTTTCATGTATTTCCAGTAGAAATAAGAAATACTACAGCCTTTCGGGAAAGATGCCTGACAATATCTATTACATTCTTTTTTTAAAAAAAAAATCACATACTTTATTCTTAAACTCCCAAATTCCACTGATGTAATCTATTTCATAGAAACAAATGCAGAAGTAAATAAAAACATACATATAAAGATGTAGCAGGATATTCAAAATGACAAAAAAATCAAAGCCATACTTATCCTGAATGTTGACCAATAAAGGAAGAACTGAGCGAGGAATAAAACATTTATTCCATAAAATATAATGCAGTTGTAATAGAAAATTAAAGACCCAAATTAGATTTATATGTGTTATTCTAGAGGTCTGTTTACATTGCATTGTTCAGTACAAAGTACGAGAAATGACTTGAGTATGGCCTAATTTTGTAAGGCAAATAATTGTCATAAAACATTCTTTTGTGTAAAGGTTTACATAAGATTGGTTAAGTATGGATTGTGAACAGTGGATTCCAGGGATGGAGGTGGTCAAGAGGCACTGCAAACACAGTTATTGTAAAATAAAGTCAATACTATAACTTTTCTTTCCTTTTTTTAGTTTTGTCAGAGGGTACTCACTGGAGATCAAGAGAGGAGAGAAAGAAAGTGAGAAAGTCCCCTCCACTCCCCGTGAGCAATGGTCATGCTACAATTCTTTCTACTCCATCTCACCCTCTTTGTGGGATTGAGGGCACACAAGCACATATGCCTGGTGAGTTTCTCAGCCACTGGGTCTGGTACTTGAATGGCACAATTAGCCATGTGGGCTCCAACTGCTTTAACCACCATGCCACAGGTTAGCCCTACCATAACTTTCTAAGCATGAAATAAATCATTCATTTATTTTTCATGCA
Source organism: Tupaia belangeri chinensis (assembly GCF_000334495.1). NCBI lineage: Eukaryota > Metazoa > Chordata > Mammalia > Scandentia > Tupaiidae > Tupaia > Tupaia belangeri. The sequence continues at coordinate 201,377 of NW_006159707.1, read as the reverse complement.
AGTTTATCTATAGAGTCAAACACCTTGCTAGACCCTGGTGATACAGTAGCTAACTTGGACAGATAAAATCTGTACTTTCAGAAAATGTGCAGTCTAATGTGATGCTAATGGAGTAAATGGGCAAATGCAATAGTGTGATGAATGCTTTATTGAGAGAATTACAAAAAAGAGCACTTGTTTCCACTTTGACAGATCAAGGGAAACCGCCATCTATGTTCATAGTCTGACAGGATTGGTATCTAGATGTATGGTCTTGTCCAATGTTCACAGCCACTTCTGGAATCGGTTTCACATCTTTAACCATTGCCAACAACCCTTTAATTTGTAGAGCTGTTGTAATGAAATAGTAAATTCAAGTTGCCCATCACAATACCTGGAAATAGAAGGGTCTTGGTAAAATAAGGTAACCTTGACTTTCTGTCCTTAAGTCATGACATTAGCACTTTATCCAACACTAGGTAAGTTGTAAGGGTTGGAGGAGATGCTTTTCTATAAGCCTATATCCATTTCATTCTCATGGGTTCATTTTTGGAGGGTAAATGAGACAGCCTCTGTTACAGACAGTGTTAGCGGTGCATCCTATATACTCATGTGCTCTAAGAAGTCCAAAAATCTCCCATCTCCATGTCTGGGAATTTGAAAATGTGGAGTAGTTCTATGGCACCTAGATAGTGTTTAATCAAAATTGAGGTCCCAGAAAGTCATTAATTGCCACTTCTAAATATCTAAAAAATTAAGCCTGTGATGGCCCTTTTTTAGGGGCCTAATTTTATTTATACATAAAAAAAAAAAAACCTTACAGTAGTACCCAGAGGTGGTTTTATTGAGAATTGCTATGGAGGGACTAGCAGATGGTGTAATGGTTATGTCGCTGGACTTCCACGTAGAGGACTGCGGTTTAAGTCCTGGACCCGGCGGCTTAAAACTCACATGGGCATGTGTGTGTGTGCATGCCCAAAATCCCAAGAGAATGGAGGAGACAGGATTGTGGTGTGGCCATCCCCTTAGGAGGTGATTTCTCGCTTTTTGTCTCCCTGTCTCTCTGGAGAGTGCATGCACCCTATTGTGAAAATCTCTTAAATAACAAAGTAAAAAATAAAATAAAATAAAATAAAATAAAATAAAAGAAAAGAAAAGAAAAGAAAAGAAAAGAAAAGAATTACTATGGAAGTCTGTTTTTACAACATCTATTGGGTAACCTGGAAAGTCATGACACATTTTTGCATAGAAAAATATGTCATGACTTTCTCAGTGACCTACTATTTTCTCCTCTTATTCTGACCATATCCTGGTCTTATTTTTAAAAGCCACTTCTTTTTTATTTACCCATTCTGTGGTTTTAGTGGGGAGGAGTACAACCCCAGGTATAGGGTTGGTGGACGTATGACCAAATGGCCTGGGAAGTCAGGGCATTTGGTCTATAAAGAGGTATCGGTTGGTTGAGAGCCAACAGAATATTAGATTCTGGATTTTTTCTAGTCCTATTGCAAAAGAGTATTCCATTTACTAGGGTCTCCTAGAGTTTTCAGGGTCTACTATGAAGAGTAGCTTAGATGGGTTTTTAAGTGAAAGTTTTCAATTTTAATATTTGCAGCTAATTCAGTTTTTAAAAGCACCATCTCATGGTCCAAAAAAAAAAAAACATTTATAGAATAGGTTCAATCATTGAGATCAAGGCCTACTCTAGACCAGGCTATGAATTCTTTACCCAGAATTGTCTACACAGAGCATAGGAAGAAGACTGTAAAGCATTTTTATCCAACCATCCTCATAGATTGAATTAATAATAATAAGTCTTCCCCCAACTCATCCAGCAAGAAAAATAGCAGTGTTTACAAATTAAAGGTTTAGAATTAAACAGGCCAGATTTGAATCCCAGGTACTTTTCTTATTGTCTGTGTGATGTGTGAACAGCAGGTACCTCCTAGGTTTATTTGTTAAGAAGCATAGGTAGAATACTTGGCCTTGGGACTCTCTAATAAGAGAGAACTTCACCACAAAGAGAAACCAGTAAGCATTTAGTCCAGTGTTTCAGATTCATTTTTTTCATTTATTCTGGAGCAACTTCCAATCTCAGCCTGTCCCTTCTCAACTAGCATGATGTCATCTTCCTTCTGTGCTCTCTGCCCAGGCCAGAATTGGAACAATTTTCTTTTTATGGAACTTTTTCAGTAAAAATCGCTCAACTTGTCCTGTCTTTAGGGTCACCGAGACTTAGATTTATATTGATTTTCCCATTTCTCTCTCTCTCTCTTAAGGTTTAGTTACTTTTTTCTTCCATAATGAGAGAGAAACAGACACAGAGACAGAGACAGACAGAACGTCCCCAACAGGGTCCTGAGCTGTGCTCCTTCCTGGGTCTCAGCCAGCCCTGGATCATGAGCATGCGTGATCTCAGCAAGTTCTTCAGATAAAAACCCAGTACCTTCCCATGTGGGTCAGCCTTGCAGAGCATTGATGCTACTACTATGCCACTGCCTGGTGCCTCTTTTTATTTTTATTCTCTTGTATCTCTATAATAACCCCATCTCTCTTCCTCATCTTTATCTCTTCATTTATATGCATCTCTTTTCTCTTAACACTGCTCTCCCCTTCCATCCTGATTTACACATTGCTTCTCTCCACATCTTACACTTACTTTCTTCCTACTCCTGTATCTGTTGAACAAGACATACATAGTTGTATTATCATGATTGTTTTAAGGCTTAGACATTTACATTTAAGATCTCTAATATTGCCCAGATAGAGTAGGCTCTTAATAAACAAAAGATGTTCTTCCCTTTCCTGTTCCTTTAAATATGTCTTCCTTTCTCACTCTCATTTTCTTACTTAAATAGCTCCTGGCACCCGCCCTCTGCCTTTCCACTCCCACCTTTGGTTGTCAGGTTCCTATCAGCACCTTCTTCCCCCCACAGCTCTGTGAGGCAGCTGCCTTCATTGAAACCAGTAGCAGCCTTTCCTTGGCTTTGATTGTTCTTTTCTCATTTGAGATGCACAATGGTAAGTTGTTCCATTGTTAAGATGATTGACTATATGTCACAAGAGAAAAGAGTCACATTTCATGAACTTCAGAAATTTTCTCAGTAAAGGCATATTTGTTCTGTGTATATTTTAATTATCTTTGTCAAAGGATTATTTTAGATGCCAGAGGCAGGACTGCTTGAAAGCCACCAGATAAAACTTGGCTCACACCTAAATTCTCTGCAAGGTGCTAAACCTTGAACCCACAGGATGTCTTTACTTAATGCCCTTTGAGAGGGTAGACAGGAGACTTACTCACAGACATGCTTGACAGACACGGCTACAATAGCAACCTTGAAGGTTTTGAATTATGCTACCTGGAATTCATACCTCACTCCTACCATGTCGTGACTTGTCCCAGGTTTCTTTCATGATTATTTTCTACTGCATCGAGCCCTTGCCGCTCTGTACTTGTGGCAGCATAAAGCTCTGGTAAGCAGCATGTCTTCGTGGGCCATCTTCTTTCCATCGCTAACTGGCTGTGGACCTTGGGAAAATTACTTAACCTCTGTGTGCCTCTGTAAAATGAGAGCAAATGAGAATACTAACATATCTACACCACTGGTATTACAGAGCCAAATAAATTAATGTATGTAAAATGCCTGTCATATTACATGCCACAGAAGGGTGAATAATTAAGATCTTTCAAGACCAAATAACATGGAACCAATTTCTCTTTCTCCTTTAGGTAGGATAGCATAGCAGAGGGAATTCTGAGCTCAAAAGCAACAGTTTCTGTGAACACCATTCACTATGTGCCAGACATCATACTAGGTGCTGTACATGTGAGATATATATATATGTATGTATATATTCAGAAGAGGTGTTAAGACATTGAAAGCTTAACCTGGTATTGGAGAACTTCCAGCTATAAATATTTTATTAAGAGAGTTGCTTTTAGGTGCGAGTGAAAAAATCTAACTAAAAGTGTCTTATGCAAAGAAGTAGAGGATTTATTGTTCAGGTAACTGGAGAGTCCAGAGGGGAACTTCTAGCTTCAGGCATAGCTGAACCAGGTGATTAAGTGATATTGTCTGGAATCCATTTTTATCTCTTGGCCCTCTTGCTTTCTCTTGTACTTAATAGGCTCTGTCCACAGGACAGCAAAATAAGAAAAAAACATGCATAGGATCATTAAAAAAAAACTTTTTAATCTCTTGCATATTTTCCTCTTCAATCACATGGTCATCCAGAGCTGTTTTTCTATACAGTTATTTTACTTGCAGTCAAGCCTATTTTATTTTTGTGACATCTATTTAATTCATTAATCGTACAATGATGCTGTTTTGGTTATCAATTTGTTTTCCTGAAATCTGCAATACTCCTTTCATTCCATCCTTTCTTTTATTATCTCAACTTTGAGTCTAATATTAATGAAAACTTGTTTTAATTAATATTTACTCCTTTGGTTTGAAGTACTCCCCATGCAATTCTGTGAGCTATTTTCTGTTCAACAGGTTTCTTCATCTGTCTTTTGTAAGGCATGTTGCATGGTTCATACAACATAAATACATATATTTATATATAAAGATGTAAATCATGCTGGGTAAAGTCTCTTCACAACCTAAATGATGTATAGTGATTTAATGTACAAATAATAATAATAAAGAGAAAAGGAAAAATATGTAATATATAATATACACATATATATGAATTTGCTTGACAAATATGTATCTACATATGTGTACATGTATACAACTATATACATATATACTACATATATATGTATACTGTATATAATATATAAATTTATATACATATATATGCACATATACATTCAGTATATATATTATACATGTGTAAAATTGCTGTACTTTTTTTTCATCCATAAGAAAGTTTATTGAAATTAATAAGAATAGAAAGTTTGTTGTTTTCTTTTTCATTGAAGAACACTTGATGGTAAAGTGAAAAGAAGTATAGATATATGAAACACTGTTCAGACACCTCATTTTCAAGGAATGAACCTGTTTCCATAGACTACTAACTTTGAGGAATTTTCCTGGAAGTTTCCTATCCGTGCATCTATACATAACGGCCCATGTGGAGGGGTACTCTAGTCTCTTGATGCAGCTTAATTATTATGTTCCTTGGTTTCTTTTTTCTTTTTTTTTAAATAGGTTTTCGCTATAGGGCACGTGCACTTGCCAGACAGAGAGAGAGAGAGACAAAGAGATAGAAAGCGAAAAATCACCCCCCAGGGGGGATAGCCACGCCACAATCCCTTCTCCTCCAGTCTCCTCTCTGGATCTTGGGCATACAAGCACATGCGCCCGGCCTGAGTTTAAGCCACCAGGTCCAGGACACGAACCGCGGTCGACTACATGGGAGTCCAGCAACATAGCCATTACGCTAACTGCTGGTCCCCTGTTCCTTGGTTTCTGACTCAAACATAAATGAAAGAACCGTATCATCAGGTGCCACCACTTCAGTAACTGTCTTGATTACTCTGGTCTTGTTAGTATCTCGGTCCCTTAGAAGAGGATTCTCCAGCATACCCCCAAGAGGACAACTTGTGTCCTCCACTGGAGCTTCTGTCCTCATAGCCACTGCTGGAACTGCCCCTGGAACACCCTCTATGGCCACCCCCATAGCCACCAACGGAACTACCACCATGACCTCTGTCACTGTACCTTTTTTATCTTTATCTGAAGACGATCTTTCTGATGAGCAAGTGCTTGGATCTGGACATGGCTTTGCATACGTGTTCTCATACACCAAATTGAGATGTGAAGTGAGGCAGGGAGAAAGTGCAGGATTCACCAAGGCTTTCCTCTTTCTTTCTCTCTTTTGCTCTCTCATAAACACACACACACACACACACACACATACATTAAATGACTGAGACTTAGATATACCCCCCTAGTTGAAGGTATATTTTGGTAACTTGAGAAAATTAATTCACACTTTGGATTTTATGCTTCATTAGGTCTAAGGGTTTTTACAAATAAAAAGGTATAATTTGATGCTTCCACCTGTCTCAGCGAAAATCAATTTCTGGTAAGTAGCTAAGATTGAAGGCTGTTCTGTAACTTCCAGGGGGCAGCACCTCCTACCACATCTTAAACTTGGAGTGGCTCACCCTTTCCCCCCATGTCCAGCACTGTTCTGGTGAGTGCAAGGTTAGAAGCTCTTGAATAGAATATTCTATTTATTTTCCTCAATTTCATCTTAGGTTTTCTAACATTAATTTGAATGCCTTTCATTCTATGGCTGCTAGCAACGGGGTGTGTGTGTGTGTGTGTGTGTGTGTGTGTGGTTTTTACTGCTTTTATTAATTTTATAAGTATTGGGGAAATACAGCTCTGCAATTCAACTTAGGCATGTTATCTTTACACAGAAGCTCTGTAAACTCTTAAAAAAAAAAAAAGAAACTGATATTCTAAGACTGGATTTCTCTAAAATAGTAACAGAGATAAGACAGAACTTGTTCTTTTAATTCCAGTTCTGGCAAGCTTTTTCTCTT
>NW_006159707.1:175640-194867 GCF_000334495.1 Tupaia belangeri chinensis | reverse complement strand
GGATATTTCCCCATCTTAATGGGAAATGAACCAGAAAAAATGGGCTTAAGTTACAGCATGAGGAAGGAAGAGTGAACTAACTGACAGAGCTACTGAGTAATGCACTCATAAATTCATTCACTTAAGCATATGTTGTTGAATTGAGTGTCTACTAAACGCTCTGCTGACTGTTAGGATATGAAGGAAAGGAAAGCAAGAGGGACAAGACCCTTGTCTTATGGAGCTTCTGGTCTAATGGGAGACAGAGCTGATAAACAAGTAGACACATAATGAGAGCACATTTGAATTGCCATAACTTCTATGAAGACAATGAGCAAGTAAACTGATGGAGAGTGACCGTGATTAGGGGATCAAGAATGCTACTCAACATATTGTGGACAGGGAAGATCTTTAGGGGAACTGGCAATATTTTGAGACCTGAAAGATGAAAGAAGTCCAGACTTGTAAAAAGAGGATGGAAGAAATGATCCAGACAAAAAACAAAACAAACAAAACAAAACAATACACCGGAGTATTCATGTCATCAGATAGAAAAGGCTGTGGAGAAGTGGGAAAGCTGAACAGAGACCAAAGTGGTTGACGTAGAGCGATAAAAGGGGTAGATGGCAGGAGATGATGTCAGAGCAGTGGGGAGGCCAGCTCATGCAATACCAATGTACCATAATAAAGGGTCTGACTGATTGACAAGCAAGCAAGTGTCTTCCTATAAAAGGGAGGATTTTACAAAAAGAAATTTTAGATGCTGGAGGTGGTGGCACTGGTGCTAAATGACCGTTACATTCTGTCTCAGAGGTAGCAACTTTGCAGCACTGACTGAAAAGAGCTCAGTGTATTTATATGTTATAAAGAGCTCAGAGATGAAAGGTGCTAGAGAAACCAAGCCTATGGCTATTCTTACATTTTGAGATGCCCACCCAGGACTGTAATAGATTCCTCTGGCATTTTCTACTTTCTGTCTGAACATTGGGTAAGAATCTTTTTTTCATTTCCCCAGTTACATCTCACTTGCCTGTGTCTTCCCACTTTGCAGGATGGATGTAAAGGTTAATTTCACATCTGTAACTTCAGGAAGGGTTCTCTTCCAGGCTGCCAACCTCTTTGATGATTTGTCTTGGCTGAAGTGCAATAGTATGTCACTTCTTTACACGCACCCTTTGAAAACAGCCTGTTTAAAGAAGGATGATTTGGGGTTAGTCAATAAAATCAGATGGGAAGCTATTCTTCAGTATGTTTGGTCCTCAGCAGATAGGCTGGGTGACCAGAGAGCCATCTGTGCTGACAAATATCTCCTTGTCCATAGTGCAAACCTAGGAATGCTCTATGGATATATATACAGAAGATTTAGGTGACTTAAAGGTGAACCCAAATGACAATCAAATCTACAGCCTACGCAGTTTTGTTATTTCTTTATTTATTTATTCTTTTTTTAAAAGTTTTTTGTAGCTTTGTAGGGACTTTCCTATGAGGCTGTCCTGGAGAGAATAAAGGCTCTGTCAATATGAGTTTTCTCTGTTTAAGCAAGTAAATTACCATTTTAAGTCTCAATTTTTCCATCTATAAATTGAGATAAATACCTCTGCTTAAATAAAATATGTGAACTTGATAAGAAGAGTACCAGACTGTCTTTAGGACTTCTTCACCCCTCCTATCATTCCACATTCATTCTCCTTTCTTTTTGTCCTTTCTAACAGCCACTTGAATCTTATTTTAGGGTCTCAGTGGAGAGTTTGGTGTAAGTGTTATAGCATGAACCCCAGAGTCGGACCACTTGTGTTTAAACACTGCAATGTAAACTTGGATGAGTCTTTTTTTTTGGAGAGTTTTTTGCTATAGGGCACATGTGCTCACCAGACAGAGAGAGACAGAGAGACAGAAAGCGAGAAATCACCCCCCAGGAGGGATGGCCACGCCGCAATCCCTTCTCCTCCATTCTCCTCTCAGAATCTTGGGCATGCATGCACATGCACCTGGTGTGAGTTTTAAGCCACTGGGTCCGGGATGTGAACTGCAGTCGACTACATGGGAGTCCAGCAACATAGCCATTATGCTAACTGCTGGTCCCTGGACGAGTCATTTAACCTCTTTTTATTTCTGTTTCTTACCTACTAAGTGGTGACAAAAACAGATTATATTGGGCCAGCCAGTGGCGTGGAAGTTAAAGCTGCTGGATCCTACATGGCCAACTGTGCAGTTCAAATCCCAGCAACTTAAAAACATGCTGGGTGGCTGTGTATGTGTGCCTCAAATCCTGACAAGACGGAAAAATGAAAAAGAAATTGATGCATGACGATTTCCTAAGGAAATTGATTTGTCACTCGCCTCACCCCTCTCCAGTGAGCACACATGCCCTTTGGCGACATTTTTTTAAAACATGTTTTATTTTATAAAACAGAATGTTTCTCACAAGGTTGTTGTATTGATAAAATCAGTCAGAATAGACAATGTTTAGGATAATGGTTGGTATGTGACAGTGCTTTATAAGTGTTAGTTGTATTATTATTTTTCTTCATGTATTATTATTATATTTTCTCTGTTTCACTAGTCTATTTTCCTGGAAGTCAGAGTTACCTTCAGAGGTACTTATCAAGTGGTCCATCCTAAAGCACAGAGAAAACATGTTCTGTACATGTGGGTACATGTTAGGTCATGTGGACTCTGATTTATACCTTCCCCCATAGCTTGGAGTTTAAGGTAGGTGCAATAAATTAATAGTGGCTAGATTTTGTCTTTAGAGTTGCACACAATGTAAATGTTTTTCACAGCTTAATTTTAATAATAAAAAATTATGTAAGAAGGGATGAAGAAATTATATTAATGAAATTTAATGCTGTATAACTATTAAAATAATATTTTGAAAATATAAGGTTCATTGTTATATTAAGAAATTAAAATTGCCAGCAAAATGATATCAAAATGGAAACCCAGACACACGTGCACACACAGTGATGGTAGACAGAGGGGAAAATTTACTAAAATACTAGCATTATTACTTTTTGATAAATCTTCCAAAGATGCCTTAAATGTTTCAGACTGAATCTCTATCCTCAAACATTAAGAAAGTATAACCTGAAGTGCCCCACCAAGTGGAGAAATTTCTTTGAAGTTTCATATTTTAACTTAAAAATTAATGTGAATTTTATTTTCTATTCAACAATGTCATTCCATTTAATATAAAATCACTTTTAAATTATTAATCAGACAAAAAGCAGAACCAAAAGAAACCTAGTGTTCTATTGCTAGTAAATGGGATATGATTAGGCTTAAACTATCAGTTTTGGAATAATTTAGCTGAGTTAAAGAGGAGTATCTCCACATGAAAGATTGAATATACATTGGGGCCTCCAGGTGGCGTGGTGGTTAAAGAGCTAGACTCTCACATGCCCAACCATGGCTCGAGTCCCAGACCTAGGGGCATGCTTTCTCACTTTCCCTTTTTCTCTCTCTGTCTCTCTCCTGTCAAGTTAAAAAAAAAATAATAATAAATAAAATTAAGTAAATCATTTTTTATAAAAAGATTTCATATACAGCCAGTGTTTCTTTCTGTGCTGTGGCTACAAAAATTTAAGAACCCAAGTCCATAAATATGTGGACGTAAATTTTTTTTTTTGAGAGGTTTTTGCTATAGGGCATGTGCGTTCACCAGACAGACAGAAAGAGACAGAGAGACAGAAAGCGAGAAATCACCCCCCAGGGAGGATGGCCATGCCGCAATCCCTTCTCCATTCTCCTCTCAAGATCTTGGACACTCATGCACACGCGCCCGGCATGAGTTTTAAGCCACCAGGTTCGGGACTTGAATTGCGGTCAACTACATGGGAGTTCAGCGACATAGCCATTACGCTAACTGCTGGTCTCAATATGTGGATGTAAATTTGAAAAATTAAAGTTTCTTCGCAAATTTCCAGTAAAATGGACTATCCAAGAAATTTTACTATTTTCATTTTTGTCTTTCCACCTCCTTCATACTGACTCATGCTCCTGATAGTAAAAATATTACCATTTAAGGGACAAAAATCTAACTTTACTAAGAATCTTAGGATGCAATATGTTCCAGGGTACACCTCTCTACCTTCTGTCATTCTAGAGTCTCAACTTAAAGATCATCTCTTCTACCGAATCTTGCTTCATCAACACAAGTAGGATGTGTTTCTTTTTCTAGGCCTTCAGTGCTGAAATAGATTTATGAGTCATGGGGGAGAGGGTGGGATGTGGAAAGGGAAGACCTCGATAGATTGGTTTTAAAAACAGACAAAATGAAGAAGGAGTAACTATTTGTACTTTTACTAGTTAAGCCTCAAAGGTCCACTCCTTTGCACAGACAGTAGGTGTATTTTGAACCTTCTTTAGGAGAGACCGAGCTATGTATACAGCTCAATCCATCTTCTTTGGCCATATGTTGTAACATTGTAATTAAGCATACTGATGTTGGTGTCAGACAGACTTGGGTATGAATACTGGCTCTGATACTTTCTATGTAATACAAGAATAATAACACCTGATTTACTGGGTACTTGTGAGTCTCTTACAAATCTCAAAATCCTGAAAGATTAAAGCTTTTCTTCAGAAATTATTCATTTTGTTTAGAAACAAACTTTAAAAGATCATTTGTGTTAACAGATATTAAAGCAATTTTAAAAAGATAGTACAGGACACAAAACATGACATAAACAAATCACAAAGCAATTTTTTGTTGGATTATAAAGTAATATTGTAAATTACTAATTCTCCCTCCCTGAATTTTCATATATATATTCTCATTCTCTCTCTCTCTCTATATATATATATATTTTTTAAGACATATAAATAGGCTCTCTCTCTCTATATATATATATATTTTAAGACATATAAATATGCTTGTTTTGAGCCAGGGAAATTTATATTAGAATTTACATAAAAAAATTTAAATATCCACAAAACAAGAGTTTTGGGGAGAATTACTACTACTAGACATAAAGAAATATTGTAAGTAAGCATGACTCTAGCACATAAATCCTAAAGATAGATCACTAGGTGAAAATAGAAAATACAAAAATTAAAGTAAGAATATAAATAAATTTAATAAATGACAAAGGAAATATGTATTAGTGGGAAGGTGAATTAATTAATACATTTTATTAAGAAAATTAGAAGCTCTATTGGAAATAATCTGGATCCTTACTTTACTCCTTATAATAAATAAATCCCAGAAAAATTCAAATATTTTAAGGTAAAAATAAATCAAACAATAGACTATTATTTGATGATATATACAAACTACATCAGACTCAATTAATGAAAGATTACAGCTTTCTACCTAAGATAAGGAACAAAACAAGGTGGTGTGCTTTTGCCACTGCTGTTTCAGATTGTACCAGAATTTCTAGCTAGAGAAATTAGGCAAGGAAAATAAAGATATTGGAAAGGAAGAAGTAAAGCTATCTCTATTCATAAGTGACAAGATTCTACATATAAAATAGTCCAAAGGCCACTCCACCACCACCACCCACACACATACACATACACAAACTACTAGAACTAATAAATGTATTCAGCAAGCTTGCAAGGTATGAAATCAATATGCACACCAAAAAATCAATCATGTTTACTAGCAATGAATAAATAATCTAAAAATGAAATTAAGAAAGTAATATCAATTATAATAACATATAGACAGACAAAGCATTAAGAGTAAATGTAACCAAAAGAAAAAAAAAGAGTAAATAACTAATTTGGTAAAAGACTTATAAGCTAACTATAAAATATTTCTGAAAAAAATTGTAGAAGACATAAATAAGTGGAAACAGATTTCATGTTTATAGCTTTGGAAGACTTAAGAGTTTTTAAATGGCAGTACTAATCAAAATGACATAAAATCATTATTATCCCTATCAAGATTCCAATAATCCAACAATCCCTTTTGTAAAAGGGAAAAACTAACTCTCAAATTCACAGGGAATTAGAAGAGACAATGAATAACCAAAATGATATTGAGAAAAAAGGAGAACTCACAGTCCCCAACTTCAAAACTTACTTTAAAAGATATAGTAGACAAAGCAAGTAGGTGGCATGGTGATTAAGGCACTGAACTTTCGCATGGCTGACTACAGTTTGAGTCTGAGTCCTGGATCTGGTGGCTTAAGAATTACACCAGACATGTGTGTATATGTACCCAAAGTCTTGAGAGGAGAATGGAGGAGACAGGATTGCAGTGTGGCCATCTCCCCTAGGAGATGATTTCTCTCTTTTCTTCACTCTCACTGAGCTCTCGCTCTCTGGTGAGGGCATATGCCCAATGGCAAAAAACTAAAAAAAAAAAAAAAAGAAAGAAAAAGAAAGTAATAATGAAAACAATATGATATCAACATAAAGGTAGATGTATAGATCAATGAAATAGAATTAAGAGTCCATAAATAAACCCACGTGTCTATGACCAGTTGATTTTCAACAAGGGTGCTAAAACAATTTTTTTGGAAAGAATATTCTAGTCGAAAAATGGTGCCAGGGCAATTTGATATACACATGCAAAAGAATGAAGTTAGAGCCTATCTCACATCATACCAAAAATTAACTCAAGGTGGATCAAGAGCCTAATCATAAAAAGCTAAAACTACAAAAGTCTTTTTAAAAAATAAGGTGAAACTTTATGATTTGAAAGTTGGCAATGAATTGTTAGGTCTGATAAGAAAAGCATGATCATCAAAAGAAAAAAAAAGTTTAGATTGAATTTCATAGAAACTTGTGCATCAAGGAATATTATCAGGGCCAGATAATGGTTTGCCAGTAAAATGCAACACTCTGGAAAGCGATTTGATATAGGAAGGTAGCTGGCTTGAGTCCATAGACCTCCCTTGAGTATGCCAGGCATGTGCGTGCCTATGATCCAGGGCTGCCTGAAAGCTGAGGATGAAAAAATCAAAACCCTTCTGGGCATTCATATTCTCTTTCTCGCTTTGTCTCTCTCACTGTGGAAGAAATAAAGTAAACTTGAAAAGAAAAAAAAAAAAGACATTATCAAGAAAGTAAAAAGACAACCTACAGAGTAGAAGATAATATTTACAAATCCTTTACTTCATAAAGGTCTAGTATACATAATATATAAATAACTCTTACAATTCATCAACAAATCACAAACAGCCTAATACAAAAACTTAATGACACATTTCCCCAAGAAGATATAGAAATAGACAAGGACATAGAAATATTATCAACAGAATTAGTCATTAGTAAAAGGCAAACCTAAACCACAATGTATTATCACTTCACACCCACCAGAATGACTATAACAAAGAAAAATTTCAAGAATTGTCAAGGATATAGAGAAATTGAAACCCTTGTACATGGCTGGTGCGAATGTAAAATGGTTCAGTCACCATGCAAAAAAATTTGATAGTTCTTCAGAAAGTTAAACAGAATTATCACATGGTCCAGCACTTTCACTCTAAGTTATATGCTTAAGTCATTGAAAACAGGTACTCAAACAAATACATGTCCACAATTGTCATAGCACTTTTATAGTAGCCAGCCCAAATAGCTGACAACCAATAAATGAATAAGTAAACTATGAGACACATACACACATACAAATATTATTTAAACATAGGAAGTAATGAAGTATAGGTATATGCGATATCATGAATAAACTTTAAAAATATTATATAAATGAAGGAAGCCAGACACAAAAGGAAGTTTGAGGGTGATTAATAGGTATAGTATAGGGGACTATTAGAATGATCTAACTATTCTGTGTGATACTATAATAGTAGATACATAGCATTATGAATGTCAAAACCTGAAGAACTTGAAAACACAAAAAGAACCTCAAAGTATACAAATAAAAAATGCAGTTAGCTGTGAAATAAAGAACTTATATCCCAGCTTGTTACCTGAGCTCCATATCCAAATTTCTAATCTTCTATCTTTTTAATCTAAATTTCCCGTGAATAACTTAAAGTTTATATATTTCAAACCAAATGATCTTCTTCAACAAGCTTTCTTTCTTGCCTTGACTTTCATCTCATTTAACAGAAGAGTTCTTTTTGACACCCATATTTATGTTTATTTCTACAATATTCTTCACATTAGCTCCCTTGTTTGATTATTGGAATTAATCTCAAAACAATTTTATCATCTCTATATTTCAGTAATTCTGGGTTTTTTTTTCTTTTTCTTTTTCTGGAGACGATTATTTTTTAGCTATAGGGCGTGTGCGCTCGCCAGAAAGACAGAGACAAAGAGACAGAAGTGAGAAATCCTCCCCTAGGAGGGATGGCCACGCCGCAATCCCTTCTCCATTCTCCTCTCGGGATCTTGGGCACGCACGCACACATGCCCGGCGTAAGTTTAAGCCACTGGGTCCGGGACTCGAATCGTGGTCGACTACATGGGAGTTCAGCGACATAGCCATTACGCTAACTGCTGGTCCCTATTTCAGTAATCCTTAAAATAAATACTCTGTGTTGGGAACTGTGCTGGGATAATCTTACCTTCATTAATTAACCCTTATCATACCATCAAACAAAATTTTTCAAGCACATATCCATACATATTTAATGCAGACACATAGTATATGACTCAAAAACAATAACAAGATTTACAACAAGTAATCACTGACAACTATATCCAATGTCTTTCTTCAGCAAGATATCAGGGCAAGGATTACTTTTTTGTTTTAAAACTCTAATCCCTGTTGGTTTTTCATTGTAAGGGTATGTATGCATTACATACATTTTACACATTGTGTAGGGCCTGTTTTTTTTTTTTTTAATCACTTTAACTGTGTATGTTTGAGCCTACAAATAGATATGCCTCATATGTTTAATATCTACATACTAATCCATTATTCATTTAGTCAGGGCCCAACCTATGGACATTTGAATTGTTCCCAACATATTGTGGCTATGAACAATGCAGAATTAAATATCTTTGTATATTTATGTTCACGTGTGTATGTTTATCATTATGTTCATGTATGAATACATCTGGAGAATAGAAATTGAATTGTTGGATCAAATGATACATACGTTTATTTTTATTTTGATAAGTATTTCCAAATTACTTTCCATTAAGATTATCATTTACTCGGGACCAGCAGGTAGTGTAATGGCTATGTCACTGGATTCCCATGTAGTCAACCGCGGTTCACGTCCTGGACCCGGTGGCTTAAAACTCATGCCGGGCGCGTGTGCGTGCGTGCCCAAGATCCCAAGAGGATAATGAAGGAGAAGGGATTGTGGCGTGACCAGCCCCCCCTGGGGGGTGATTTCTTGCTTTCTGTCTCTCTGTCTCTCTCTCTCTGGTGAGCGCATGCACCCTATAGCTAAAAACCTCTCAAAAAAAAAAAAAAACTTGCCAGGCACATGTGTGTGCGTGCCCAAGATCCCAAGAGGAAAATCGAAAAGAAGGGATTGTGGTGTGGCCATCCCCCCTGGGGGGTGATTTCTCGCTTTCTGTCTCTCTGTCTCTCTCAGTCTGTCTGGCGAGTGCACGTGCCCTATAGCAAAAACCTGTTCAAAAAAAAAAGAAAAGATTACCATTACTCATCCAAAAATACCACCTTATGATGTATTTCCCCTCATCCCCTCATCTTTACTCATGTCATTTATTATCAATATATGTTAACATTTATCTATAACTTGAATGAAAATATTATTATAGTTTTTAAGCTTTATTTTCTAGGATTTCTACTTCCACATAGGATAGAATCACAAGAACTGTAGTTTCTCTGTCTGTAAGCATCAAATATCCTGGGCCAGAGAGAATATAAAATGACTTGTTTTAGACACTGGACAATAGTTAGTACAGGGCTAAAATTTCTGGAAAAAGGAAACAAATGAAATCAGTCTTACGTGTGTATCAGCTTTATTCCTGATGTACTCTCTAGGCCACAGATGGAGGAAGGGGAACTCAACCATATTCTAGTGGATTCAGTAAATTCATGAGGAAATCAAACCATAAGGTGGGCTGAGGAAGCCAGAAGCTGTGCAGATGCGTACTGGGAAGAGAGAATTATGCAGAAAAAGCTAAACAATTCCACATGAGAGCCTTTTAAGCCTTGTTTAATTAGGATTCACATAGGCAGGGAAACATTCCACAAGGCTGACCTAGAATTGACTGTGTATTAATAAGCTAAACAATTCTCAGATACTACACAGGACAGACATTTGAGTTTGGCCCAGTCATAGAAGAGTCTTCAGTATTCCCCTTTACACAGTTAGTGGAAACCCAGATATATTATTATGGATTAGTAATGGGTCCTGGAATGCAACTGTCCCTGGAGCAACCCTACTCTAGACATGCCCTAGCAAAACTTTAAAACAAACATGGAAGAAATAAAACTATTTTACAAGTAACACCACTACCTGATGTAACAGAGCCCAGTACTACTTAAAGTTAAGCAAACGAACAAAAAAAAATTCAGATCTTCAATAATGCAATATAATAAAGTCTTGAATCCAATGAAAAATGATTAGATGTATTAGGAATCAGAAAAATGTGATCCTTAACCAGGAGAAACACCAAATGCAAGTGTAATAAATACCCACAACAAAGAACATATTGGGCTGGACTAGAAACAGTAGTAAAACAATTATTTTCTGACTATAATTAATATTCTTTAAGTTTAAAAGCAAACATATATTTTAATAAGATATTACTTACAGAGGAATGCTACTGCTTCAGGTTATACCAATGTATCACTGAATTGCTTGCCTGGAGGTGTTGGGAAATGAAGCTTTATGGGTTGGAAATAATAGAAAGCAGAATTTAAGGCTTGAAATGGCAAAATAGTAGGAAATATGGGAAGAAATTTAGGAAGTACGTAAGACATAAGAGGGCCTAGAGTGAAAATCGAATAATAAATTCTATCCAAATCACAAGGTAGAAATGGGAGAGAGAGCTGTTTCTGAAGGCAGAACTACCAATACTTTTTATGAGACTTGTGGGTTATGTTTTTTTTCTGAAGGTGTTCTCCAACCTGCCCACAGTTTGGGTTGAGTGTAATTTCTGTGTAAATCATTGGCTAGCTAGTAAACTCTATGCATGTAGGGTGAGAGTCATAGAGGGATAGGCTAAAAAAATTAATTAAAGTTTAAAAAGGAAAAGTGAAGCTGATTCAAGGCATTACTGGCTATATAGGTAGAAGAGACAGATTTCACAGTTTGAATACAGGCAAGTTAATTGTCTTTGACAATAAATTAATAATAAGAATAGTGTTAATAACAATTTTAGTAAGAAGAAAACAGAATCCAAAGTTATTCCAACATTTTTCAACTAAAATTTGCTAGACATGCACAGAAATGAAAAAAATGTGACTCATATTCAGGAAATCTATCACTCAAAACTGATTCTGAGTGGGGATTTGTTTTGAATTTAGTAGACAAAGACTTCAAACATCTATTACAAATATGGACAAAGAATTAAAATAAATGTGTTCAAATAATTCATTAGTAGTGCTCAATGACCAAATTGGAAGTTTCAACACACAAATGAAAACTAAAACAACCAATAGAAATTTTAAAGTTTAAAATTGGGACAACTAAAATTAAAAAAGTCTCTAAAGGAACTCAGTTGAATGAGGCACCCAAGGGAATAGTCAGTGAATTTAAATGTAGAAGATAGAAAGTAGAGTCAGAATATGAGAGGAGAGAGGAAGATTGAAAGAAAGTTAACAAAGCATTTGGTATCTGTCCAAAAAGATTAAGCATGCTAACAAGTGTTACTGAACTTTCAAAAGAAAAAGAAAAGAAGTGACAGAAAGTTAAGTATTATCTCACAGATCTGAGATGCATGCTCAATAAACCCTAAAGAGGTCAAAGACAAAGAAAACCACATTAGACTCATCACAGCAAACTTCTGAAAGCCAAAAACAAAGAGGAAACCTTGAAAGGAAAGAGAAAAATGATAAATTATATTCAGATAAAGAATAATATGATTAATGACTAACTTCTCAAGCAAAGCAATGCAGGCTTGAAATAACTGAGATAACATATTTGAAGTGCCTAAAAAGGAAAACCAGAATAAAAGAAAAATTGTAACTAGTAATTCTGTATGGGGCAAAACTATCCTTCAAGAAAGAAGAACAAATAAAGGCATTTCTATATTGTCATCACTCAAAAAATGCTACTGTACTTTCAGGCTAAAGAGAAATTTCACAAGGTGGCAAGTCAGATAGCAAGAGAAAAAAAAAGCACCAAAAATGATAAATATGTATATAAACACAAAATTTAAACATATTTTCTTTTACCTTGTCTAAATTTACTTTAAAGTTATTAACTGTTCAAAGCAAAAAGTTAATATTATGTTGATGGAGATACACACACACTCACACACACATATGTATATATAAAATCACATGAATCAAAACAATAACACAGAGTAATGAGAGATGAAATTTTACTGATGCAAGGCCTGTATATTTTACATAAGTAATTCAGCATTAACTTTAAGTAGATTGTGATAACTAAAAATGCATATTATAATTTATAGAGCAACCACTAAAAACTATGCAAATGAATAAAAATAAATTAAATTAAAAATTTGCTAAAAATGTTTATTTTACCCAAAGAAGGCAGGAAAAATAAAACATGAGTACAAAGAATGATTAAATAATTAGTAAACAAATATAGTAAAATGACAAAATTAAGTCAAAATTATATCAGACATTACATTAAATGTGAACAGATTAAACACTCTAATCAAATGGCAGAAGTTGCCTGACTAGGTTTAGAAAATAAGTTCCAACTGGAAGATACCTAGAAATGCCCCTTCGAAGTTGAAATATATAATTGGTTATAATGAAAAGGTAAAAAAAAAATGGGTATGTCATGCAAATAGTACATATAAAAGAGCTGGAATGGCTATAATATGATTACATCAGATAAAATGTACTTTAAGTGTTTAATAGAGACATAGGGGGATATATTATATATTATAATGATAAAAGAGATCAATTCAACATTAATAGTAAGTATATTTGTATGTACCTAACAGTAAAGTTACAAATTACATGGTTCAAGACATTTATGGAACACAGAAATGGATTATTACCTGCTGATGATAACATGTATAGCATCCTCAACTGGACTGTATTCATGTTGGGTAAATTCACTTTATGAGCTAAGTAATGTATGGGGATTGAATATATAAAATTTAAAAAAGAACTGAAAAAATTTAAAAGGAGAAATAAGCAAATCAACGTTGATAAATGGAGATTTTAATACTCCTCTCTCAGTATTAGAGAAAACAAGTAAACAAATAATCATTGAAAGTATAAGATATGTGAAAACAGTATTAACTGGACCAGCAGTTAGCTTAATGACTATATCACTAGACTCCCATGTAGTAAATCATGGTTCAAGTCCTGGACCCAATGGCTTAAACTCACTCTGGACGCATGTGCATGCATGCCCAAGATCCCAAGAGGAAAATGGAGGAGAAGGGATTGCAGAATGGCCATCCCCCCAGGGCAGGGGGGTGATTTCTCGCTTTCTGTCTCTCTGTCTCTCTCTGTCTTTCTGACGAGCGCATGCACCCTATGGCAAAAACCTCTCAAAAAAAAAAAAAAAAGCACAACAGTATTAACCAACTGAATTTAACAATTATGGGAACCTCCATTCAACAATAAGATAAAACATACTACTTTCAAATACATATAGAATATTTGCAAAAGGAATCCATTTCTGGAACACAAAGCAATAAAACAAAAAGGATATAAATTGTGCAGAGTATATTCTCTGAACATACAAAGTTATGTTATAAATCAATGATAGAAATAGATTTTGGAAATCCTCAAAATTTGGAAGTTATACAATAAACTTCTAAGTAATCCCCAGGTCTTAAAGGAAAGCTCAAGAGAATTTAGAAAATATAAACTGAGGCTCTGTTGTGGTGTCTGTGTTTCTAAGATATAGTATTCTTCAGGCTAGAGCCACATAGGAAGCCCAGATTCAATTCCCAGTTGAACTTGAAGGTTAGATAAAATGGTATTTACCTGTAATTCTAGTGATCAGACAGGCTAAGACATAAGATCTCAAGCTTAAGACTGGCCTGGACAACACAGGAAGACCCTGTCTATAAAATAGCTGGTCCTGATGTACATGCCCATAGTCTTGATGGGAGGCTGAGTCAGGAGGATTATGACATGGAAAGATACTGTCTTGAAAAACAGGGGAAAAAAAAGAAGAAAAAAGGAAGACAGATGAAAGAAAGAAAGGAAAGAGAGAAAGAAGAAATGAAAAAGAAAAAGAGAAAGTAGAAAGAAAAAGAAAGAAAGAAAGAAAGAAAGAAAGAAAAAAAGGAGGAAAAGAAAGGAAGGTAAAGAAAGACAGAAGGAAGGAAACAAGGAAAGAAGGAAGGAGAAAAAAGGAAGGGAAGAAGCAAGAGAGAAAATATAAACTCAATGGTAGAAAAGAAAAAATCAAAGCTGTTTCGTTAAAAAAATGAACCAAGTTGACAAATCATTAGTCAAGAAATGAAGAAAAAAATAAGAGAAGATACATTTTGGTAGTATTAGAAATAAAACGAGTTACCACTACAGATCACATAGATGTTACAGAAAAATAAGGTAATATATGAACTACTTTATTTGATAATCCAAATAAAGTGGGCAAACTGAAGATACTTCGTAGTTTTATCAACAGTACTAGGGAGAAATGTTCACCTATTGTAAGACAAATAATAATGTGATCGAATGTATGGAAAATGAAAAGAAAAAAATAATAAAAGGAAAAAAAAGTATAATAAGGAAAAAAGTGGACAAATTCTTCAAAAAGTATAAACTACCAAATTGGAATGAACATCATACTGAGGTTACTACACAACTATGGAAATGGCTAAAATTTAAAAAGCTAGCAATATTGGGCCAGCCCATGGTGGCTAAGGTAGTTGGAATCTACATGGCCCACCTCATGATTCTAGTTTTGGATCCACTGGCTTGAGAAACATGCCAGACGTGTTTATATGTGTGCCCAAAATCATGAAAGGGGGAGAAATGAAGTTGATATTATGGCTTGATGGTGTACCATGGAGGGTGCTTTCTTACTCTCTCTTGCTCTTTCTCTCTCTCTCTCTCTCTGTGTGTGTGTGTGTCTCTCTCTCCAGTGAGCACACATGGCTCTGGTAAATTAAAAACAAACAACAACAGCAACAACAAAAAAAACCCAAAAAACCCATAAGGCTGACAATGTCAAGTTTTGGCATGACATGAACGTGAAGCAAATGCAAATCTGACACTTCACTGGTGAAATGTAAAATGTTACAGTCCTTTTGAGAAACTGGTAGTTGTTTTATAGAGTTAAACATTCACTAAATTATGTTATCCAGTAACTGTAGTCCTAAATATTTGTTCAATAAAATAAAATAAATGTCCACACAAAGACTTGTAAACAAATGCTCATAGCAGTTTTATTGATAATAGCCAAGAAGACAAACCAAATATCCATAAACAGGTGACTGGCTAAAAAATCATGAAATGGGGCCAGCAGGTGACATAGTGGTTAAGGTGCTGGACTCCCTCATGGCTGACCATGGCTTGAGTCTTGGACCTTGTAACTTGCTTTCCTACTCTCTCTCTCTTTCCTCTCTCTCTCACAACTAATGACCCCATGATCTAAATGAATTCTTCTTTTAAATCAGTGTTCTTCACTACTTCCTCTTCTCCAACATTGATATCCATATGTTGGACAAGGTTTCATATTTATGTATCTTTGTGTGTACATTCTCACTCACAATGCCCATAGTTCCTTCTTTGTAATGCTCAAGTATTTTAGCCCTTTTTCTTTTCCCTTCTCTCTACTGAGCATGCCTGCCCTATATCAAATTTTTTTTGGAGAGATTTTTGCTATAGGGCACGTGCGCTCACCAGAGAGACAGAGAGAGACAGAGAGTGAGAAATCACCCCCCGGGGGGGATGGCCATGCCTCAATCCCTTCTCTTCCACTCTCCTCTCGGGATCTTGGGCGCACACGCACATGTGCCCTGCATGAATTTAAGCCACCGGGTCCAGAACTCGAACCACAGTCGACTACATGGGAGTCCAGCAACATAGCCATTACGCTAACTGCTGGCCCCTCAAATTTTTAAAAATTATAATAATCAATGAAATTAAATAAATAATTCTTTAAAAAATGATATATTCATGCAATGGCTATATCTTGAAAACAAAAATAAATAAATATATATGAACATGAATGAATCTCAAAAAATATTATACTAAGCAAAATAACAATAATCCAGATACAAAAGAGTTTATCATTTGATTCTATCCATATGAGGCTTCAGGAGACAAATCTAATCTTTAGTAACAAAAATCAGCTTAGTGATAGCCTGAAGTGAAATTAACAGAAAAATGTCACAAGGAAACTTTTTTGTAGAGATGAAAATGTTCAACATTTGACTGTAGTAGTTATTCTTTGAATGTATGTATTTGCCCACAGTATCCAATCTGTGTGGTTAAAATGTGTTCATTTTATTTATATAAATTATTCGTTAATAAAGTTGATTTTTTTTTGAGAGGTTTTTACTATAGGGCACGTTCATTCATCAGAAAGATAGAGAGACAGAAAGACAGAAAGCGAGAAACCACCCCCCAGGGAGAATGGTCACATCAAAATCCCTTCTCCTCCATTCTCCTCTCAGGATCTTGGGCACACACACACAGGTGCCCAGCGTGAGTTTAAGCCACCAGGTGGTCTGGGGCTCAAACCGTGGTCAACTACATGGGAGTCCAGCGACAGAGCCGTTATGCCAAATGCTGGTCCCAATAAAGCTGATTTTTAAAATAACATTTCTTTTATAAGAGACATTTAGTAACCTTTCCAATTTTTAGAACCAGTTTAATTTTCTGTATACTATATGAATCATTTGCCAGGGTTTTTTTTTTTTTTTTTCATGGAAATATAGAGTTATTTCCTTACTAATACATTGGAGTTCTTGATATACCTAGAACTTCGTTTGTTATGTGTTGCATTTTTGTAGTTGTTTCCTAGATTTGTCATTTATCTTTTCACTTAATATGATAATTTTTAAAACACATTTTAGATCATGCTATGCTTTCAATTCAAAAGTTCAAGACTCTCCTTTGTCCAGAGATTAAATATGCAATGAGTACATCATAACACATGTAGAAAGCCTGAGCTTTGGTATAATAAAGACCTGGCTTCAAATCCCAATCCTGTTACTATTTAGTAGTCTCTCATTTGGAAAACTCTTTGACTTTTATAAAACTCTACTTTGTTACTTGTCTATTGAAAACTAACCTCATGGAAGTTACTTCAAAATAATGTAGGATAACTCATAACAAAGTTTCATATTTGAATGTCAACATTATCAAATATTGTCAGTTTCATATGATTCAATCACTTACGTGTATTTGAACACATACATCCACATATATGTTTGTATATTTATGTATATGATTATGGAACATGATACTGAGAATATTGCAAACTTTTTTTTTAAGTGGCAGCATTTGTTATTATAAATTGTAACTTCTGTTGTCAACTAACGTCCTCCGTGATCTAAATGAAATCTATTTTTTTTTTTTCTTGGAGAGGTTTTCGCTATAAGGGCGCGTGTGCTCGCCAGACAGACAGAGAGAGACATAGAGACAGAAAGCGAGAAATCATCCCCCAGAGGGGATGTTCACACCGCAATCTCTTCTCCATTCTCCTCTCAGGATCTTGGGCAGGCACGCACACACGCCCGGTATGAGTTTTAAGCCACTGGGTCCAGGACGCGAACCGCAGTCAACTATGTGGGAGTCCAGCGACATAGCCATTACGCTAACTGCTGGTTCCCGAATTATTTTCTAAATCAGTAGTCCTCACTACTTCCTCTATCCCAATATTGATATCCATATGTTGGACATGCTTTCATATTTATGTGTCTTTGTGTGTACACTCTCACTCACAATGCCCATAGTTCCTTCTTTGTAGTGCTAAAGTATTTTATTCCTTTTTTTTCCTATAGGGTGCATGAGAGAGACAGAGACAGAGACAAAGAGGGAAATGAGAATCACTCCCTACAGGGAATGGCCATGCCACAATCTCTTCTCCAGTCTCCTCTTGGGATCTGGGGCACACATACACACACACACCTGGCATGATTTTTGGCTGCTAGGTCTGGGACTCAAACCACAGAGTCAGCCATTTGGGATCCAGTGCCTCAACCTCCACTTTACCTGTTGATCCTATGTTTATTCTTAGCAGCTCAGGTCAGATGCCATTTCACCTCCTATATGAACTTCCCTGATAATAAATATTTTCTCATTTTCAGTCTCATAGCACTTAATTCTTTCCTCTCACACACCCTATTTTTCACTGTAATGTATTCTGTGTAAGAATCTCTTTCCCAATATGCAATAATTTTCTAGATAGCAGAAACTATGTCTTAATCTTATCTATGTGTCTATGACTTTTGAAATGCTCTTAAGAGTTCCTGAGTTTACTTATAGTCTTTTGTTTTAAGTAAAGTTTACTCATTAAACAAGTACATACTTGAGATCTAGTGTATCACACACTGGTGAAAAAATACTATCTCTATGCATGTATAAATGCATAAATGTTACGAAGAAAAAAATGCTAATAAAAGAGAGCTTAGTAGGCAGGCAGTGAGATGGTTCCCTGCCTGTGATTCTCGCCTTTTGACGTTCATGCACTTGTGTAATTCCACTGCCATCCAATAGAATACAGCAGAAATAATGGGATATTGCTTCTGAGATTGGCTTATACAAAATTGCATCTTCTCTTTTGAGTGCTCACTCTTTTCCTTTGGGGTTGCTAGCTTTGAGACAAACCAGCTGCTATGTTATGTGGTGACCTTGTGGAGAGATCCATATGAGTCAACTTAGTAGTAGATCTGAGGCCTGTAGATACTCCCTGTGTTACTCAAGGGTCTCCAGGAGACAGAACCAATAGAAGACAGATATACATGGATCTAGATGTAGAGATATAGAGAGAGTTAGGTATATGAATTGTATATATAATAGATCTATAAAATGGGATTTATTAGGGGAATTGGATGCAAAGGCCTATCCTGGGCTATCTGTAGACTGGAGAATCAGGGAATTTTGTAACATGACTCAGTCCAAGTCTGAAGGTCTCAGAACCAGGGTAGCTGATGGGATAACTCTCAGTCGAAGCTGAAGGCCTGAGAGACTGAAGGGACAGAGGTTGCTGCCATAAGTCTTGGAGTTCAAAGGCTAGAGACGCTGGAGGTTTTTTTTTTTTTTTTTTTTTTTTTTTTTTTTTTTGA
>NW_006159707.1:131281-174716 GCF_000334495.1 Tupaia belangeri chinensis | reverse complement strand
CCTCTCGGGATCTTGGGCACGCACGCACACGCGCCCGGCGTGAGTTTTAAGCCACCGGGTCCGGGACACGAACCACGGTCGACTACGTGGGAGTCCAGCGACATAGCCATTACGCTAACTGCTGGTTCCCAGACGCTGGAGTTTTGAAGATCAAGGACAAGAGAAGAGTGTCCTAGATCCAGAAGAGAGGGAGAGAGCAAATTTACCTTTCCTCTGCCTTTTTCTTTCATCTGGACCCCCAACCAACTGGATGGTGCTCACCTATACTGAGGGCAAATCTTTACCCAGTACACTGACTCACACATCAATCTCTTCTGGAAACACCCACACAAACACACCCAGAAATAATTCTTTACCAGTTATCTAGGCATCCCTTGATCTACTCAAGCCGATAACCTAAAATTAATCATCACAAATCCACCCATATTGACATGGCACCCATATCTCTTTAACCCATACTGAATCTCTAAATAAAGATAATACTAAGACAACAGTTCTGCTTATCATGGTACAAGAGACCTGCACATAACTGAAAATGTACTGTTGCTTTCCCAGAAGAAGTAAAGTCATTGAATGATGTTTACTCCTCTGACATCCTAAACTTTAAATACCAAGATGTAAATTAACAGTATCTAAGTACTAAAGTAAATAAACCTATTTTACATAATAAAGGAACAAAAGGTCAAGGAAATGACATTATATTTGTTTATGGAACCAGCAGATGGTATACTGGTTATGTTGCTGGACTCCCATGTAGTCGACCCTCAGTTTGAGTCCTGGACCCGGTAGCTTAAAACCCATGCTGGGCACGTGTGTATGCATGCCAAAAATCCCAAGAGGAGAATGGAGGAGAAGGGATTGCGATGTAGCCATTCCCCTGGGTGACTGGAGGGGTTCTCGCTTTCTGTTTCTCTGTCTCTCTCTGTCTCTCCTGCAAGCACATACACCCTATAACAAAAATATTTCTTAAAGAAAAAAAGAAGTGTATTTGCTTAGTATATGTAGATACACACAAATATTTTATTTTTAATGTGCTATAGATGTGTATGCTCACCAGAGACAGAAAAAATGAAGATGCATCCCCAGAGAGGATGGTCTCCTTTCAATCCCTTCTCCTCCATTTTCTTCTTAGGATTTTTTTGAGGCATGCACTCACACATGTCCAGTGTGGGTTTTTGTTTGTTTGTTTGTTTTTTGTTTTTTTGAGTTTTTTTTCGCTATAGGGTGCATGTGCTCGCCAGACAGACAGAGAGAGACATAGAGACAGAAAGAGAGAAATCACCCCCCAGGGGGGATGGTCACGCCGCAATCTCTTCTCCTCCATTCTCCTCTCGGGATCTTGGGCACACATGCACACGCACCCGGTGTGAGTTCTAAGCCACCGGGTCCGGGATGCGAACCGTGGTCGACTACATGGGAGTCCAGAGACATAGCCATTACACTAACTGCTGGTTTCCTCCAGTGTGTTTTTCAAGCTGTCTGGTTCAGGACTCAAACTGTACAGTAGGCCATGTAGGAGCCAGCTGTCTTAGCCACCACATCATCGGCTGGCTCACACAGCATGTTTATTTCAGAAAATACTCATTATAATTACAGTCTTGATTTCTGTAACTGGTCACTGGTCGTAACTGGTATTTATAAATACTTCTTCTACTACCCATTCTGCAGTCCGTTTGCCTTCAGCAAGCACCTAGCTGACTGTATGTAGTCTTTCTTGGCAGAGGGACCCAAACCTTTATTCCTGAAGGATCCAGGCCACTCATAGACCTGCCTAGAGTGGGTTGTTGTAGTTTCCCACTGACTTAAATCATAGTTACACTAAGAAACACATAAGAGATTTCATGCATTCTAGACATGATTTTTCCTATCCCCATTGTGGAGCAGTAGTCCTGTTCCCTTTTGGTAGTCTGAATTAATCACCCCAGCTGATACCACAACTCTCTTCTTCCCAGCACAATTTCATTGTGGAAACTGAATTTCATTGGACGCATGAATTTGGGGGGAACAAATTTAGATCATAGCACTCCCTCAGTCAAGGCTTAAAATGACTGTATTTCTTAATTGCATTTTTGTCAAAGACTTTACATCATGGGACCAGCAGTTAGCGTAATGGCTATGTCACTGGACTCCCACGTAGTCAACCATGGTTCGAGTCCCGGACACAGCCGCTTACACTCACGCCAGGCGCTTGTGCGTGTGTGCCCCAGATCCTGAGAGGAGAATGGAGGAGAAGGGATTGCAGCGTGGCCATCCCCTCTGGGGGGTGATTTCTCGCTTTCTATCTCTCTGTCTCTCTCTGTCTGTCTGGCGAATGCTCGCACCCTATAGCAAAAACCTCTCCAAAAAAAAAAAAAAGAAAAAAAAAAAGACTTCATGTCAAAACCACTTAGCTGAGCTGTTCTAGAATTCCTTCTCCACCAAACTTTGACATAATAAGGTTGTTTTCACCTTCTAATATTTGCAGTAATTTGCTATACAGCACCAGGTAATTAATACAAAAAGTCAATACACTGTACTTTAAATATAGTCATTTGGGAGACACTGTACTTTAAATATAGTCATTTGGGAGACTTCTTGGGAGAGGTGGCATTTCAATTGAAACCTGAAAAGTAAAGAGCTCTCTGAGAGAAATATTCCAAACTGTGTTGATATCAAAAAGAAAGATTACTCAAAAACATAACTTAAGTCCAGTATATCTTAATATGATAAACAAGGGGAAAAGAGGTATGATGTAAGGTTTTAGCATTAGTTGAAAGTTAAAGCCCTCTAATAGCTTCTCATGCTATCATGTTAGAAAGTAGGATTTTATTAAATGTCTTCCTATATGCCATCTAATGGTTTATTAAAAGTGAATAATGTAAAATTTAGGTTTAAAAAGCTTTGTTCTAAAAAATCATCTGAACGGGGCCATATTAGAAACAGAATGAACCATCTTACGATAATGGTTAAGGCAAAGAATATAATGGCTCGGACAAAGACTGAGTAAAGATAGAGGAAAATAAACTTTAAATTCACTTTGTAGGTAGAATCTACAGACATCAAGCTTATTCTTTGACCACTGAGTTAAACTGAATCAAATGTCTAACTTCAAAATGATTGAAGTTTTGAAATTTAGTGATTAAACTCAATAAAAGGCTGGCAACATGAAGTTCAGGTTTTGGCACTTCGGTTTTCAATTTAGGACGAGGAAGTAAAGGCCAGGGACGTGGGCGGTATAGTGGGTAAAACCTCATGAGCATGCATTTATCACTTCATCTTGAGCAGTAAAACCTCATACCTTCTTTCACACTGATCTGAGCTCTGCCATTGATCTTCATTCTCTTTGCCTCTTGTTCTTAGTTCCTATTCACTTGAAATCTTCATTTTCTGATCTCAGCAAAGAAATCTATATTTGGTTTTGATTTCACAATTTATGTACTAAGTAGAAGAACTTATAGTTGTTCCAGATAACCATGCCATTCTTTTATTTATTTATTTATTTAATTTGCCAGGCAGCATGTGCATTTGCCAGAGAGAGTTAGAGAGGGAAAGGGAGATTGAGGAAATACATCTTCCCATAGGAATGGCTATACCGCAACCCTTCTCCATTTCTCCTTCCCTCCTCCACACATGCACTCACACCTTTTGTGTTTTTCAAGCCACTAGGTCTAGGATTCAAACCACATAGTTGGGCATATGAGATCTGCTGCTTTAATCACCAGGTCATGAGCTTTACTAATTTGTGCTTTGTTATTAATAATTACTTTAATAATTTGTGCTTTACTGAAGGTGATAGTGAAAAAAATTAAAAACAAATATGGCATGAGCATGAAAGAATGATAAAAAAAAACTGGTCTGGCTCAACCAGTGTTCAATGGAAAAATCAACCCAAATTTGTATAATTGCCAGTTGATAAGAAATAATTTCTTTCTTTACCCAGAAAACTGCCATTCATCCTTCAAAATCTGCTCAAGCATCTTCTCTATACATCCTTTTTTTGACCTCCACATTCTTTATAACCACTGGAAGAAATTCTCATATTAGACATGACATTGCACCTAATACATGTTCACTGAACAAATATTCCTCGTGGGTTCCCAGTGCCTTTACCTGTTGGAAATGGGCCCCTATGATCAGATCCCAATTTCCTTGTCCAGTCTCTATGCTTACAATGTTTATTCACACATTAGCATCTTCTTTCCCTCATTATTAACTTGTTGGGGTCTTCTGTTCAGTCTAGTCAAGTGGGATGACAATCTGTTCACCTTTATATCTATATGTCTATTTCTTTCTGTACTTACTGTACTCCTTCCCAGAAGGTTATTTCACCAAACTGGCCTACATGTCGTACTCCTACTCATCCTTCTGAACGCAAACAAAAGTGTCCTTTAGTTTAATTTTCCATGACTTGTTTGAATACAGATATATTAGCCAGGTAGATTGTGTTGTGTGGTTCTGAAATAGCAATCAGTGTATGGTTCTGTCCCCCCGGCTACAGTGCTCTAGTGTGAGCCTCTGAAGAAAAACACCGTAAGTCATATCTTTATCCTCAACACACAGACAGTGTCCTGGAAAAGAGCAATGTCTATTGAATGAAGAGAAGGAGGGAGGCAGTATTCAAAGGAGAGACACGGGCAAATTTGGAATGAGAGTTACAGTCTGCAGTTGGTACCCAGGAGAGGGTTAAGAAGAGCTCGTGTCAAAGTCTATGTAGCTATTTTCCTTCAGCATCCTGGTTCTGAATGGTTGTACCACTTTCCTCTACCCTTTAGCTAAAGCTCGGGTCAAGACTGACTGAAGCCTAAACCAACAGGGTATATGAGTGGTGTCCTTAGTAAGTCAGACTAACATTCTGGAAAACAGGGTTTGTCAGAGATATTGAGTAATATCAAAGTGGACCAGAGCTATTCCACCTCCTTCATACATTAAGAGTGGCAGTTGCAAGGGGGCATGAGGGTCGGGTGGGGATATCTTTTCAGCACAAGGGTAGCAGCGTTCTTGTCTTTTCCAACCTATCCAGAAAACTAGGTCAAGAGAAAACCACTGCTTGAAAGAAAATGGGAGGTTTGCTCAAGCACTGAGGAACCAGGAGCTGCTAAGTCACCATGTGAGCGTGGGAGGTGCTTTTGACGAAGAAAACAATATTTGTGTCTATATTTGGGCAGTAATTGCAGGATAAAGGCATGGAGGTACCAAAATAACCTGTGATTGATTCTGGGGGAAAAAAGGCAGCAGGTGGGGGGAAACTGCTCCTTTGAAATAGACATCTGCAATTAAAAAAAAAGGAACGGGTTCTTTTTTTCCTAAAATAGGCTGCTACTTGTTATACTGCAACTTTGTGAAAAATCTAAAGAAAATCTCAATTCTAGAGGGAAGTCTGGTGATGTTCACTTCATTTTTATATTTTGCCAAATATATTAGATCTCACTGCTGCAATATCATAACATCAGTAGGTTTGTAGGTCACAGATTTATCAGACGGGCCCAGATGGGTCATTGATGTTTACCACAATTTGGTGAGTATTCTTCTAGATATTTCTCAAAAGCTAATGTCTGTTGCCTGAACTATTTGCCAATCCTTTTTTACTCAAAGAGTAAGCAAATCAGATAACATCTAATTTTTAAATTTATCTTACAAAATCACAATGCACTAGACACAATCCTAGATGTTTTATACACTAGTATATCATTTTACCTTTTTAACCCCCTTATGATGTGAATATTATTATTTCATATTATAAATAAATTAAGGCCCAGGACATGCAGGAGATTTGTTCCAAGTTACCTTTTCTTAAGTGTACTTTTATTCCCAGGTTCAGTACCTGGCCCCTGACAGCAAAAAATGCCAGAGCCCTTGTTCTTCAACTATATAGTAACAAGAACAGAGAAAGCTAAAATGTACCCTACTTGTATAAAGTCCTTTACATAGACAAACCATTATAATTCACACATGTACACATATCTCCCACATATGTACATGCATGCACACACACAAATATATTACATATATAACCATCACAATCCATTTCTAAGAGATGAGAACACAGAATTTCACAGAGAACATTCAACTCACCATGCTCATTCAGCCTGAGAAGGTAAGCCGGGTTCAATTCCAGAATCATCTGGTGCAAACATTCTTTCCAAGGTAGAGCTCCCAGTGACGGTGGTAGAACAAGGTTAGATTCTGCTAGTTGTCCATCCAATATTTCTTCTTTCTTTCTTTCTTTTTAAATAAACAGAATCCCAGAGGTAAAATAGATATTTTCTGTTCAACTCCCCAGATTCCCTAGAAGGTGGGATGTCTATCTGAGAGTTCTTACCAATGAGATGCAGGTAAAAATTCCTGTTGTTTCTTTCCCCAGAAAAAAGATAATCTCCCCCCCACCCCCCGAAAACATTGTTTTTTCATCCTTTCTTCTTTTCCCCTGAGTGCCTAGAAATCAATCAATTGGTGTTCTGCAATTGTGAGGATGGAAGTCACAAGCTAAGGACCATGGAGCACAAAAATGGGAAGATGCTGGACACTTCATAAATTCCAAGAATCTTTTCACCAACTTCATAATGTTTATTTCCAGACTTGTTATAAGAAGAAAAAAATATCAGTCAAATTTTGTAATTGATGCATTATATTTGAGATAAAAAGCCAGATTTCTAACTTTGGCCATGGCTTATCAATTCACCTCTGATTTTGACTACTCTTCCTGCTTAATCCAGAACCTGTTCCTATTTGCCACTTCATCCTTCTGCCCATATGTTCATGGATCACCCCTTGCTTCATTTAGGCTGTGATCCTAGGTCACTTTTCATAAAGCCATCACTTGCTAATCCTCTTATCAATAGGCTGTATTACACTCTCCTTACCCTACTTCATGCTTTTCATTAGATATATCATTGTAAAAATCAAGCTACATGTGTGTCTATTTATTGTTTAACCATTGTTTCACTAGAAGTTGAGCCATTTTGCTTCTGGTAAATGGTAGCTAGTTAATAATTATTCCTTGCACTTGTGGATGAATGTCCAACCCAATTCTATCTGCTATGCATAGGAAGAACTTAGTAGAAAACATTCTAAGCAAAGATCTGATTCAAGATCCAGCTTTGCCAGTTACTGGCTCCATGACCTTTGGAAAGTTAGATGATCTCTCTGTGTCTCATTTCCTTATTTATAAAACAGAGTGAATGAGATTCAATTATCTCATGATTTAAAATTTCTAGATGACTGCCTGAAATATGCAAACACTGAAAATGTTGACTGTTCTGATGACCAACACCATTGTTCTTTATTATCATAATCTTTAAATCTTTATTTTCTTAACTATCATATTGAGATAATATACTTTTCCCCTCAAGAAGCTGTGACAATCAAAAGAGAATATATAAATGTTATTTCTATGTTTTAAAATGTTGAACAATTATTAGGTATGACTCTACTTTATTATTTTCTCAGAGCTGCTGTAATGAACTACCACAAATTGGATGGGTTAAACAACAGAAATATAGTATCTCTTGTCTCTGGCAAGTAGAAGTTGAAAATTAAGGGG
Source organism: Tupaia belangeri chinensis (assembly GCF_000334495.1). Lineage (NCBI taxonomy): Eukaryota > Metazoa > Chordata > Mammalia > Scandentia > Tupaiidae > Tupaia > Tupaia belangeri. Next base: position 167,197 of record NW_006159707.1, on the reverse strand, counting down.
AACCAGCAGTTAGCATAATGGCTATGTCACTGGACTCCCACGTAGTCGATGGTGGTTTACGTCCTGGACCCGGTGGCTTAAAACTCACGCCGGGCGTGTGTGCATGCATGCCCAAGATCCCGAGAGGAGAATGGAGGAGAAGGGATTGTGGCATGACCAAACCCCCTGGGGGGTGATTTCTCGTTTTCTGTCTCTATGGCTCTCTCTGTCTGTCTGGCGAGCGCACGTGCCCTATAGGGAAAACTTCTCAAAAAAAAAAAAAAGTTGAAAATTAAGGTTGGTTGTCAGTAAGGCTGGTTTCCTGTGAGGGTCATAAGAGAAGGATCTGCTCCAGGCCTCTTTCTTTGGCTTATAGGTGGCCATACTCATGTCTTTTCCTATCATCATCCTTCTCTGGGTGTCTCTGTGTCGAATATGACACTAGTCAGCTGAGATTAGAACCAAGTTTAATTACCTCATTTTAATGTGCTTACCTCTGTAAAGACCCTATTTCCAAATAAGGTCGCATTCTGAGGTATTGGGGGTTAGGATTTCAATGTATAAACTTGCAGAGGCTAGGGAAACAATTCAACCCATAGTATATATCTACGTTGGAATAATTCTCAGAGAGTGAGTCTATTCTCTTTAATTATATAACTTAGTATTCAAATAATGAGTTTATGCATTTTTATATTCATTTTTTTCAGAAAACATTCACCAGAAAACTGAGTCATAAAGAAATTTCTGTGACTAGAACCAGGGAGAAGACTAGCAGCCCTCAGTCCCTCAGCGTCGCATCAGATACAATCAGAGGAAGATACCTAGTGACTAGGCCAAGGGAACACTTGGCAGTGACAAAATCATGACTAGAGCCTGTACCTCTACCTAATTTTACCTTCTGTTCTTCAGATCTCTCTGAGAAATAGGAGCAAGAAGAGAGAGAGAGGGAGAAAATGCTAGTTATAAGGTATGATCCCAGATTTCAAGGCAACTTTGTGAGCTCAGGTTGCTGTTAGTAGTGATGATCAATGGAAAACCACACTGAAAGACAAAAGAGAACCCAAGAATCTTAAAGAAAGATGCCCATATTTATATCAGCTCTTTATCATCTCCTGCTCCTCTTTTGTCCATCTCTATATCTAATCAGTAACAAATATTAAGCATGTCTGTCTTATTAAATAATTTTCTTCCTGTTGACACTGCCCCTTCCTAGGACCTCATTATCTCTTTCTTGGGTAATTCCAAATGTCTCTTATTGAACATCCCAGGTGCCAGTTATGTCAGTGTCCAGGTTTATGCTGGTATATCACAACCAGTGAAAATGTTTATTTTTATCATTATTTATTATTATAATTTCTAATTTATGAGAGGATCTTAAAATTTTATGGAAAATTCATATATGTCTTAAGTTTGTTTATTTCTTTCATGAGCAAGAAAGACACACATAAAGAAAGACAGAGAGGACATACAATGTTTCTCTTTAATAACCTGGCTTGTTTTGCTTAGCAGTAAATTTTCCATATTTGTCCACTTTCTATCAAATGTCAGGGTTTTGTTGTTTTATATAGCTAAGTAGCATTCTATAGTGTATATGTGTCACATTTTTTCAGTCCATCCATCTATTCATGGACTTTTGAGTTGGTTCCATGTCTTAGCAATTGTGAATAATGGTGCAATAAACATGGATGTGCAAGTACTTTTCTGAGTGTATTCATTGTATGTCCTCACTTAATATATGCTGAATATACACACTCTATGGCAGAAACTGAAATATTGGAAGAGATAAAAGCATGGAGAACAATTGTAGATATTATACAGTGTGGGAAGATGATGGGAAATGGGAGAGGGTGAGAGAAAGGGAGTTAAGGGAAAAAAGAAAGAAGTGAAATATTTAAAGGACACAAAAATGGAGAATTATCTGTTGATGATAACCTGAATGATAATATCTTTAACTGAACTACTATACAGTGTATACTAGAAAATTCATTTTGCAAGCTGTAATGATATACATTGATTGAATATATGCATTTAAAAAAAGAAAGAGAGAGAGTGTCAAGGGGACAGAATCACCAAATTCATGCTACAGCCACCCCTGGAACATGGGCATATATTTCTCAGTATACCTTGAAGGTCTCTGGACATGGACCTGGAACCTTGTCATGTGAGTCAGCCCCGTAGAGCATCACATTTTATTGCTGCATTTGGCTCCAGAAAATGCACGTTATATAAAAAAATTATTCATGAATTTCAAGACTTTAGTGCACCAAAATAAATTCATATTTTAACTCCATTTTTCAACAAATTTTTGAAGTCCTTCCATACATATAATAGTTCTACACATTAATTGGAGGGAATGTGGTTTTTCAATACATACATACCTTGTGTGATGATTAAATCAGGACAACATATCCACCATCTTAAACATTTATCATTACTTTGTGTTGTGAACATTTGAAATCCATTCTTCTATTTGAAGACTACATTGAAGTGTCACCAACTCTTATTTCTCAACTATGCTATACTCTAGAACCCATTCCATTTATCTAGTTGCACTTTTATCTGTTAGCCATGTCCTTCCCATCCCCCCATTGCCTCCCTCTTTCCCACTTCTGGTATCCATTGTTACATTTTCAATGGAAATGTTTTAATGCTGGCTGCATAAAGCTCAAAACTCCACAGTCCTTCACAATCAGGCTCCAGGCCCCCTTTTCAATGTCCTTTATTATTCATATAAAGAGTATGCTCTGTCTCTAAATGCCTGTCCTCTAAATGCCTCTTGTACTTTTTGATATCCTGTCATTCACTTCTGACAAACATTCTCACCACATGGGCTTGTGTCCTTCCTTCTATGTAACTTTGTAGTCCTTTAACGTCCAGATCTCAAGACACTTCAAATATTTTCTCTCCTTTTTCTGAACCTAGAGCTGACATGACAGATGTGTGATTCTTAGACATATATCAGATTCTGGCTGGCATTTTCATTCAGTAATTGATATGTTTATGATTATTGATGTGAACCAGTTGAAAACCATCTGTCTATGAACCTTCATCTCTTTTCCCCTAACTCTTGGACACAAATTTACAATAATGGAAAAAGATTTAGCGGTGGAAACTCTTTTCAATTGAACTATAAAATTTTCAAGGGTAGGCCTGTTGTTATCATTACCACATTACCACTAATATGTTTGTAACTATGTGCCACACCCTATGATAGATAAAGTGCTACCCTGTTTTATGGTATGCAACCCTTTAGCAACCTAAACTATTAGACCTATTATTTCTCCCATTTTACAGATGAAAAAAGTGAGGAACAAAGGTTGACCAACTCTTTTTTTTCTGGGTCGGGGGGAGAGGATTTTGCTATAGGGCACGTTCGCTCACCAGAAAGGCAGAGAGAGACAGAGAGACAGAAAGCAAGAAATCACCCCCTAAGGGGGATGGTCACACCACAATTTCTTCTCCTCCAATCTCCTCTCAGAATCTTGGACACGCACACACCTGCTCCTGGTGTGAGTTTAAGCCTCCAGGTCTGGGACTTGAACCGTGGTAGACTACATGGGAGTCCAGTGATGTAGCTATTATGCCATCTGCTGGTCTTGGTTGACAACTCTTAAGGAAGTTCTGAAAGGAGTGCTATACCAGGAAAACTAAAGGCAAACACACAAAAATAAAAGAACAAAAAACAACCAAGAAAGTGGCCAACTTAATGATAGGAACAAGTCTGGAAATATCAATAATAATATTGAATGTTAACTTCCAGGATTTAACTGGAAAGATCTGACCACAGTAACACTGCAAATCCAACAGAAGAGAGACTAACTACATGAGACTGAACTGATAAAATAAATCTTAAGACTTTTGACTGATTTTCTTCTATACTTTGTCTTCCAGATTTAAGGATTTTTGCTTTCTTTTGATCTCTTGATATGTTCAGCAATTTGTTTTTGTTTGTTTGTTTTAAACAGAAACATAAACGTCTCTCCCTTCCTGACTCCTATGGAATTGGAAAATACTGGTGAGCATTTTTATTTTGTGGCAGAAAGGTTATTTGCATAAGTTCAATAATACCTGTTGCCTTGCATCAGAAATTGGAAATATTGGTTATTGTCAGGGCTTTGACTGAATATCATATCTGACAATATGGTCAGAAAGCTAAAGAACTAAGGTAGATATCAAGAAAGTCAACAGAAGCTCTTGGAAAGATTGGTACCATGAACAGTTCTGTCTGGCAGGCAGACAGAATGTCACTTCCCGATAGGCCAAAAAACTTTCAAGTACAGACACTTAAAGGTACAGTCAGATGGTGAATTTCTGACTTGGCTCAGTAGCCTTGGGAAAATTTTTAAAGAATCCAATCTGAAGTTCCTTATAAAAGTTTCCAGCAATGAGTATTCTTACAGGGTTTATGCAAAAACAGACCAAATTGAGATTAAACTTATTATTATTTTTTTCAAATAAGTCAGTTTATACCTCTCTTTAGTAAAAGGGGGAACTGAGAGAGAAAAAAAATGCTTCAAAAGAAAATAGTGCACTTGTTACTAGGTTTTAGCTTTGTCCATGTCTGTTTTTTTACTTTTTGGAATCTACCTACTATTTGAACAGAATTCTAACCCTTTTCCTGGCTTTAAAAATTAAGCAAATTTTGGGACCAGCAGTTAGCATAATGGCTATGTCCCTGGACTCCCATGTAGTCGACCATGATTAAAGTCCCGGACCTGGTGGCTTAAACTCACGCCGGGCGTGTGTGCATGCTTGCCCAAGATCCCAAGAGAAGAATGGAGGAGAAGGGATTGCGGTGTGGCCATCCCCCCTGGGGGGTGATTTCTCACTTTCTTTCTCTGTGTTTCTCTCTGTCTTTCTGGTGAGCGCACGCGCCCTAAAGCAAAAAACCTCTCAAAAAAAAAATTAAGCAAATTTTCTTAACATTTTAAAATTTTGATTTACTAAAGCTAAAACAGCTTTTATTGAAGATATAAATAAACAAACAAATAAATAAATAATAAACAAAAATAAATTTAAAAAATACCTACTTAATGACTGCAGTAAGTTATTTAGCCTCGGCTAGGTGCTACTTTATAGTATGCTCATTCTCCTCACTGAGTTTTATGCCTAAAGTCAGACACATTCTCATAGATATGTTTATATAAATTGCACTTACTATTAAAAAGTCTTTAGTCTAATTAAGATCTTTTGTGAATTGATAAAATGTGGAAAAAATTACTTGCAAGAAGCTACATAGCTAGGTACCAACCAGTAGACACAAGCTTCAGGCTGAGGTAGTGTGAATTTTACACCCTGGACCCTGAACAACTACGTCTTCACAACCACACCTTAATTCTAATAATTAAGAATATATCATTATATTTTTATATACCTATATATTTATATATAGCTATTTATTGTTATGAGTTATATGTTTTTTTTAGTAAAATAAATATATATTAAGTAATGCTAAAATTTAGCTAGGTACTATATATGTCAATACATATTAGATATTATTTATGTTTATAATATATATGATATAATTTAACATTATTTTGGGCAATAATTATAGTTACCAATACAGAGGTTCAGGAAATACTTGCAAATGAATGAACACCTAACCAAGTACCTCATGCACAGTTTGAACTTAACAATAAGTAAATCTCCAGCCCAGTGCCCAAACACTGCAGGGTGCCCAGTAATTGTTTATTGATTGAAAAACTGACTGTCAAAAGTTGGGGGTGGTACTGTGTGGAGACCCAGCATGAGTTTGCATCATGCTCCTAATATTGATCTGACTCCACAAGGTGATAAGTCCCCAGCCAGGAAGAATGAAATTCCAATATTGTAAATGGCACACATCCTCTAATTTACCTCCCCTCTGCCCTGCAGCTGCAGACTTTGGAGCTCAGTCACCGCTGCAACATCTAGCTGTGTCTAGACACCAGCGACATGCCACATCTACTTTATCTAATGACTTTCAAAGTTACAATTATATTCCCTGAGCAAGGATTATGAGATTACTTAAAGGAGGCCAGTCTGGACATATTACCAGATTCGCAGGGCTGTCTTCTCAGGTAGAACAATTCTAAGTCCATCAGGAGCTAGTGAAGCAAGAGGTCATGCAGGCCATCCCTCTGCCTCCAAGAGGCATATCTTACAGCTCTCCTTTCCCTAAGAAGAGTATCACAGTTCTCATTCTGAACTTGGAGGAACTAAACCAATAACTCTTGTTTCCATGCCTCACTAAAAGAGACACAAGAGCATTCTCTTTGCCAGGAATGGCTCTGAAGCAGAAAGGGTTGAAGGTTAGATCTAAGTTCTTGGGGAGTGAGGTAGAAGAGAGAAAGTAATATCATCACATCATCATTGTTCAGCCCTGCCTTTCCCATCCAGAGTCCCCATTCTGCTTACAAATACAAGAAGCCCTTAAGGGCACAGATCATGTTGAGGCTAGCTCAGTGCCCTGTACAACCCTGTGACAATGATGAGATGGTGTTTGGCTTGGTCCAAGGCCTCCAAATGTCCCAATCCCCAGCCAACTGCCTACTCTGCTAAAAGATCAAAACAGACATAGGAAAAGGTCACTCTAGGCAAAACCATTCATTATTCTAAAAGAAATGGCTCTCAGCCCTGCATATGTCCCACTATCACCCCATACTATTGGCACAGAATTTCTGGGAGTAGGACAGATGTTCTCATTATTGTTTCATTCCTGATAATTACAAAGGTCAGTGGAGTTGAGAATAATATTCATTAAGATTTTTTCTAAAGACTACTATGTAATTTCAGTAAAATGAATATCATAAGAAGCTCTAAGAATCCTGCAGCCCTGCTTAGTAAATAGTTGAAACTTACAGCTTTAAACATAACCAGTTGGTCATTTGATCTTCTAACCTGAGACCCATAGCCTATCTCAGTTGATAGAACTTACCACTCCAATGGAGAGGTTAGGGAAGAATGTTTATCCACAAGGTTTGGAATTGGGTCCTAGAGCTGTCTTTCTAGATAGAGAAGAACTCCCATCAAGTGGCAACATTAGACTCCTGTTGTTGTATTGACCACACAGAAGAGTAGAGTTAAAAGAGTACCCTCAGATTGGAGATTTAGAGCTTGAACCATGTGGCTAGGTCACATGCTTTATCCAGAGTTGTATACAAGTTCAGGGCTGGCTGTAAATTCTTTTGAGAGATAAGTTGGAGAGATGAATAAACGAAAGTGCTCCAAGTAAACTTCTCTGTCCTCTGTTGCATTTTATCAAAGCTCTATTCTGGCTTAAGATTAATCTGAAGAGTTAAATAACTCTCTCTGACTGGTACAAACCAGTTCAAACCAAAACAGGCTGGTTCAAATTGGTTCAAACTGGTTCTGGTACTTCTGTTTCAAACCAATCACAACTAGTTCATATCAGTACTGACTGTTTCAAACAGGTTCAGAGTGGTTCTGAACACTTATGAATGGTTCAAACTGGTTCAGACTGGTTGAAACCAATTTTGGCTGGCTCAAGACAGTTATGATCAGCTTAGACTGGTTCAAGCCAGTTCTGACTGGCTCAAATCTGCTATAACTCGTTCTGACCAGTTGAAACCAGTTCTGGCTGGCTCAAACTGGTTGTGACCAGTTCAAACTGATTTGAACTGGTTCAAATCAATTCTGGCTGGCTCAAACTAATTCTAACTGTTCCTAACAAGTCCAGACTGGTTCAAACTGGTTCAGACCAGTTCAAACTGGTTCAGACCAGTTAAAACCAGTTCTGGCTACTTCAAAATGGTTCAATCAGGTTCTGACAGCTGCAAACTGACTCAAACCAATTCTGACTGGTTGAAACCAGTTCTAACTGGCTCAACACACCTTCAAACTGATCCATATAATTTCTTACAGGATCAAACTGGTTCAAGCCAGTTGTGACTGACTTAAACTAGTCAAAACCAGTTCAAACTGTTCAGACCTGGTACCACAAGTTCAATTCAGTTCTGACCAGTTCAAATTGGCTCAAACTGATTCTGATCCAGTTCAATCTGGTTGAAACTGGTTCAAACTAGTTCTGACTGTTCAATACAGTTCAAACTTGTTCCAGCAAGTTCTGAAAGCCTCAACCTGGTAGATATTGGTTTTGAGAGTTCAAACGTGCTCAGATGGACTGGTTCAAACTGGTTATGACTGGCCTATACCTGTTCAAACAGGCTCAAGTCAGTTCTGGTTAGTCCAAACCATTTGTGATTGATTTAATCCAGTTTGAGCCAGCCCCAACCAGTTCTGATCAGTTTAAACCAGTTTTGACCATTTCTGTTTGGCTCAATCTGATACAGATCAGTGCAATCCATTTACGACTGGTTCAAATAAGTTCTCACTGCTTCAATCCAGTTCTGATTGGTTATGAATGGTTAAAACTGGTTATGGCCAGTTCTTCTTCTTTTTTTTCTTTTTTTTTTCTTTTTGAGAGGTTTTTGCTATAGGGTGTGTGCGCTCACCAGAAAGACAGAGAGAGATAGAGAGACAGAAAATGAGAAATCATCCCCCGGGGGGATGGCCACACCACAATCCCTTCTCCTATTCTCCTCTCGGGATCTTTTGCATGCACACACACACGCCCAGCATGAGTTTAAACCGCCACGTCTGGGAATTGAAATGTGGTCGACTATGTGGGAGTCCAGCAACATAGCAATTATGCTAATGGCTGGTCCCTTGTTATGGCCAGTTCTGATTGCCTTGAACTGGTTCAGACCAATTCAAACTGACTCAAACCAGCTCTGGAAAGTTCAAACTGTTTCTGACAGGTTCACTCCAGTTCCAACCAGCTCAAATCAGTAATGACTGCTTCAAACCAGCCCAGACCAGTTCTGACAGGTTCAACTTGTTATGACTGATTCTGATCGATCAAGACCAGATGAAAGTGGTTCTAACTGGCTCAAACTATCTATGACCAGTTTAAACTGGTTTGATCTGGTTCAAACTGGTTCTGGCTGGTTAAAACCAGTTCTGACTGGCTCAAACCAGTTCCAGCCAGCTCAAACCAGTTCTGACTGGCTCAAACCAGTTTGACTGGCTCAATCCTATCCAGACTGGTTCTGACTGGTTGGAACCAGTTATGACTGGTTCTGTCTGATTCCCAGAAGTCTGACTGATTCTGTCTGGTTCAAATCAGCTATGACCATTTCTAATTGATTCAAACCAGTTCAGACTGGATCAAAGCAGTTCTGGACATTCCAAACCAGTTTTGAGGTATTTAATCTGGTTCTTACTAGCTCAAACTAGTTATGGCCAGTTCAAAATGGCTCTGACCAGTTCTGACCAGTCCAGAATGACCAATTATGACTGGTTCTGACCAGTGCAGATCAAATGAAACTGGTTCTGGCTGGCTCAAACTGGCTATCACTAATTGAAACTGATTCAGTCTGATTCACACTAGTTCTGGTGGGATCAAACAAGTTTTGACTGGTTTAAAATGGTTCTTGCCAGCTTAAACTAGTTAAGACAGGTTCAAATTAGCCCAGACCTCTTCTGACTTGTTCAAACTGGTTATGACCATTTATAATTGGTTATGAATAGTTCATTCTGGTCCAGACCATCCTGGCCAGTCCAAACAACTTCTGACTAATTTAATCTAGTCCAGACTGTTTCTGGCCAGTTCTCATGGTTCAATCTGATTCTGGATTGTTCTGATTTATTCACACCAATTATGACCAGTTATGATTGGTTCAAACTGGTTCAGACCACTCGATCTGGTTCTGGACAGTCCAAGCCAGTTCTGAGTTGTTCAATCTGGTTCTGACTGGCTCAAATCACTTATGACAGACCTAGAGCAGTTATGACTGTTTAAATAGGCCCAGATCAGTTCTAACTGTATCAAACAAGTTATGACCATTTATGACTGGTTCTGGCTAATTCTGGCCTGATAAAACTGGTTATGGCTGGGGGGGGGCGGACCAGTTGAAACTGGTTCAATCAGTTCTGGCCAAACCAGTTATGATTGGTTCAAAAAGTTTCTGGCCAGTTAAAACCAGTTCTGGCTGGCTCAGCTATGACCAGTTGAAACTGGTTCAATCAGTTCTGGCCAAACCAGTTATGATTGGTTCAAAAAGTTTCTGGCCAGTTAAAACCAGTTCTGACTGGCTCAAATTGGCTCAAATCTGTTACGACTGGTTCACATAGGCTCTGGACAGTTGAAACCAGCTTTGACTGACTCAACTTGGTTGTGAACAGGTCAAACTGATTCAATCCAGTTCAAACCAATTCTGGCTGGCTCAAATTAGTTCTGATCAGTCCTGACCAGTCCAGAGTGGTTCAAACCAGTTCAGACCAGTTCGCTCTGACTCTGATCAGCTCAAACTAGTTCTGACTAGTTCAATAAAGTTTGATCGATTTCTGCCCTATCCAAATTTGCTCAAACCAGTTATGACTAGTTCAAATCAGTTGTAACTGGTTTGTACCAGTTCAAACTGGTTCAAGCTGGTTTTTCCTGACTCAGACTGGTCAAGAGCAATTCAAACCAGTTCAGATCTGTTCTGTCCAGTTCAATTCAGTTCTGATAGGTTCAAACTGCCTCAAATTGGTTTTATCTCACTTCAATCTGGTTCAATCCAGTTCTGACTGGTTCAAAGAAGTTCTGAAAGGCTTAACTCAGTAAAGACCAGTTTTGAGTGGTTCAAATCTGCCCAGATGGGTTTTTCCTAGTTCAAACTGGTCATGACTGGTTTAGTTCAAACCAGCTCAAGATGGTTCTGGCCAGTCTAACCAGTTCTGATTGGTTTGAACTGGTTATGATAATTTCTTATTGGTTTAATCTCATCCAGACCAGTTCAATCCGGTTCTGACTGGTTCAAACCAGTTCACATTGCTTAAATTCAGTTCTAATTGGTTATGGATGGTTCAAATCAGTTGTAATTGGTTCAAACCAGCTCAAACCAGTTCTGGTCAGTTCAAAGTGGTTCTGACTGTTTAAATATGGTTCTGACCAGCTCAAACCAATAATGACCCATTCAAACTATCCCACACCAGTTTCGACTGGCTCAAACCAGTTATGACCACTTATGACTGGTTCTGATTGATCCAGACTGCCTCAAACTGACTATGACTGGTTTGAACCGATTCAATTTGGTCTAACAGTTCTGGCTGGTCCAGTCTGGTGTGACTAGTTCAATCCTGTCAAGACCAGTTCTGGCTGGTTCAAACTGGCTCTCTCTAGTTTAATACAGTTCTGACCAGTTCTGACCGGTTCTGACTATTTCAAACTGGTTCTAATTAATCCAAACTAGTTTTTTATTGTTTAAATATAGTTATGACTGACGCAAACTAGTTATAACTGGTTCACACTGTACCTAACTGGATATCACCCGTTTAAGCTAGCTCAGAACTAGCTAATTCAAACTAGTTCTAACTAGTTCAAACGGCTTATGGCCTTTTGACTGGTTCTGAACAGATGAAACTACTTCTGGTTGACTTCAAATGGTTATGACCAGTTAAAACTGGTTCAATCTGGTTCAAACCAGCTCAAACCTGTTTTGACCCAATTCTATCTGTTCTGACAGGTTTGAACAAGTTTTGACTGGTACAAACTGATTATCACGGGCTCATGCCATTTTTGACTAGTTAAAACAAGTTCTGAGTAGCTCAACACAGTCCAGATAGTTTATGAGCAATTCTAACTGGCCCAGGCTGATTCTGTCTCAAGCTAGTTATGAGCTTTTCTGACTGGCTTTTACTGGTTTAATTTGGTCCAGACCAGTTCAGTCTAGTTCTGACAAGTCCCAACCGGTTCTCTCTGGTTCAATGCAGTTCTGACCAGTTGTGGCCAGTTCACGCCAGTTATGACTGGTTCAAACCAGTTTAGACTGATGCAAACCAATTCTGGACACTCTAAACCAGTTCTGCCTGGTTCTATCTGGTTCTGGCCAGCTCAAACCAGTTCTGACCAGTTCAAACTGTGGTGGGCAGTTAGTTAGTCATGAGCCGGCAGAACTAAGAGAAAAGCAAGGGACCAGCAGTTAGCGTAATGGCTATGTCGCTGGACTCCCACGTAGTCGACCGCAGTTTGAGTCCCAGACCTGGTGGTTTAAACTCATGCCAGGCGCGTGTGCATGCGTGCCCAAGATCCCAAGAGGAGAATGGAGGAGATGGGATTGCGGCGTGGCCATCCCCCCTGGGGGGTGATTTCTCATTTTCTGTTTCTCTGTTTCTCTCTGTCTGTCTGGCAAGCGCACACACCCTATAGCAAAAACCTCTCCAGAAAAAGAGAAAAGCAAAACTAGCTCCAGGCACCAGGAGGACAAGGCAATTTGCCACCTTCCTTCCTTGGGGTCTGAGGGAAGCACACAGGGATGATTTGTAGATTTTTCTCTTATCAAAAAGACCCAAGCAAGCATTTTGGTCAACACCCTAATTCCTATTAAGGTGATGGACTAATTGGGCAGTCTAATTGGGGTAACCTGGCTCGCGTTGGGCATGCACAATTAGGTGACCCAGTTCCTCACTTTACCTGTGAGGAAGGTGCACAGGTGCAGGAAAAAGAACTGTGGATTCAAATTCAAAGGAAGGACACAGGCAGTTTAATGGACCTCCCACTAATGAATATTCATGACCTCTAGTAATAAAATGTCGGTTGACTAGTGCCAACTGTTTCAAATTTGTTCAGATCAGCTCTGACTGCATGAAACTGGTTCTGTCTCACTTAAACTGGTTGTGGGTGGTTCAAACTCGTTCAAACTGGTTCTGGCTGGCGCAAACCACTTAAGACAGTTTCAAACCTGTTCTGACCAGTTCAATTCGTTTCTGACCACTTTTAACTGACTCAAATTGATTCTGACTGGCCCAAACTGGTTCTGACTAATTTAAACTGGTCAGGACTGGTTCTGATCAGTTGTATTCTAAACAGTTCTAGACTCGTTCAAATCATTCCAGACCAGTTCTGACCCATTCTAACCACTTCAATCTGGTCATAATTGGTTCTGACTGGTTCTGACTGGTTCAAACAGGCTCAGACAAGTTATAACTGGTCACAACTGGTTTACTGCAGTTCGAGCTGGCTCAGTTATAACTGATTCATATTGGTTCTGACCAGTTCATTCCAGTCTAGACAAGTTCAAATAAACTCGAGTCAGTTATGGCCAGTTCAAACCATTTCTGACTTTTTCTATCCAGTTCAAACCAACTCAAGCTGGTTATGACTGGCTCTAACCAGTTATGGCCAGTTCAACCTGGTCCAGACTGTTTATGACTGGTTCAAACTGGCTTGCTCTAGTCCAGGTTGGTTCAATCAGGTCCTGACCAGTTCTGACTAGTTCAAACTGGCTCAGACTGGACCAGTCCAGACAAGTTCAGATTGATTTATACTGATTATGACTGGTTCATACTAGTACAGACTAGTTATGACTTGTTCAGACCAGTCACACCATAGAGCAAAAACAAAAAAGAAAGACAAAAAACCATTGCACTCCCTACATTAAGACCAATTTTACCTCATAAGAGAGAAAACCTGATAGAGAGAAAAGAACATAAATGGATTTAGGGGTTAGACCATTTGAAATGTGCCCCACTGCTTGCTGGCTGTATGACTTGAGTGAATTACTATACCTTCTGTGCCTCCATCTCATCTAGAGTGAGAATAGCACATACCCTATAGGACTATTGCAGGTGCTTTTGCTGAGTTTTCTGCAAAATAAATAAATAAATAAATAAATAAAATGTTTTATAGTAGATACTGAAAAAACACATTGTGACTCTGACTGACTGTTGAGCCTTTAAGGAGGGTCTTGGCCAATGAGTTGGGCATTTATGAAGTTTTGTTGCTCTAATCTTTTAGAAGATGCTATGGTTTGAATGTGTCCTTTCTAAAATACACTGTTGTCAGGTGAGGGCCTTTAAGAGATGATTAGGCTATGGGGTACCTTAAAGAAGAGGCTCTCAATGTTCAGATTTCTGTTCTTCCATCTTCTACCATGTGAGAACACAGCCTTCCTCCCCTCTTGAGTATGCATCAACAAGGCATCATCTCGGGAACAGAGAGCAGCCTTTACCAGATACCAAACCTTTCAGTACCTTGATCTTGCACTTCCCAGCCTTCATAATAATGAGAAATAAATCTGTGTTCTTTATGAATTACCAAGCCTTACATATTTTGTTATATCAGGAAAACAAAAAGCAAAAACAAAACAAACAAACAAACAAAAAACAGGTCAACATAAAGGACTTTAGTAGACATGGTTGAAAGAAAATGACAGCTAGAAAGACAAGGTGGGCTCAAATCTTGACTATGTGGCATGAGTAATTTTCATTGCTATTTTTGGTGTCTGTTTCCTTATTTTCAGAAGTCAGGGTCAAATTAGATGATTTCCCATGCACTATCCAAGAGTTAATAATTCATCTCAATGTCAGTGGCTTAGCTGGCAGGCCCTTGACATTGCTAAACCAATGGATGAGAGCAATATGAGGCTAAGGAAATGTATTTAACCACTTTAAGAAAAGGAAAACCTCAGTATTAGTTACAATGTGGCAATAAAATGCAAGTATTATAGGTGGTTTAGAAATTATTTTCAAATCTATCTTATAATTGCACTATTAATTTTGATCTTGTTCTAGAAGTGGAAGTGGGGATAAAGTCCTATAATATCTAAAGCCCAAGGGAGGGATTTAAGCAAGAGAAGATGAAGGTGGAGTCTGGAAGAATGTGATCTTAACTGAGGTGCAGGTGAGTTTATTGGCAGAGCACCACTGAATCAGCTAGTAAACAGGTATAAACAGTACAATACAGAACTGAATGGATCACAGTGTCAAAGGCACTGACCTGTATGTAACTGACCCCTAAAACTGCAGTGTGACCTTAAATAAACCAAGTTCCCTCTCTGAGGCTTAACTAACCTGCTGGCAAAATAAGAATTGGGCAACATCAAAGACATTTATTCCTCCCACATAACAAGAAATATATATGTGTGTGACACAGTCCCAAGGTTGCATGTACATTGTGGTGATGTCTCTGTCCCACTGAAGGTTTTTATGAGGTAATAGCACTTGCTTGTATTAGGATAGCCTTATCTTCTGATGTAAGCTACTACAGAATGAAAACGGAAAAGAGCAAAGGATCAGACCTAAATTTTAACTACATGCCATGGCTTTCAATTCTCATTAAAGAAATCAGAATAAAAATAAAGGAGAGATTTATCATATAGTGATAGCTTTGAATCTGTTATAGTTTACAGGAAGGGTAAATACATCAAAATCTTTGGCATTTACAATATCCCTCCCAAGGCTATGGTTACACACCAGGGTGGAGAAGCTCTAGTAAGAGGATCTTTAAGGGACACCCAGCCCCCAAAGACACTGTAAAATGAAAAGATTCATCCTATGTATTTCATAGCCAACATACAGAAGTATTGAATAGTAGTCAAGAGGTCAGGCCCTGGAGTCAGACTGGCTGGTAGTTTTTTGACCTTGAACAAACTATGTAATCACTTTTCTGTGCTTCATTCTTCTCATCTGTAAAATGGTGACAATACATAGAGATACCATTAGGATGAAATAAAATAATGCATGTATAGTGTTTAGTATGAGCCTGGTATGTGATAAATATTCAATTTGTGTTAGCAAATGTTATTTAGATCTATGCTTTCCCTGGCACTCATTCGACAAGGATTTACCAGTGTCAGACACAACACTGCTCCATGTTATGAGCATATAACAAGGACCAGGTACCATTTATGTCCCTTAAAGGCATATGGGAAGAGAGAGACAAAACACAAGACCAATAAATAAATCTGATAAGTGCAAATGCACAAGTAGTTTAATAAAAATAAAGTGATTTGGTCAAAATAAATCAGGTGTGAGGGCAATGAAGTAGCAAGTGGCTAAGAGGAGGCAATTTCACCTCCTTCCTGTTCTTTCTCCAACCAACCATTTCTTTTTTCACCTCTTTTTCCTATATCCTTCTCCTGGCTTGGACAAGCTTTTCTCCATTGATTAAATTGGAAATCCATGTATCCTAACTATCTCTGGAAGTCACAGTTTTAGACTTTTTTGTTGTTCCCTAATATATCCCTTACTTCTAGGACAGTATTTGGCATAGAGTAGATATTCAAAAGATATCTGATGAATGTGAGTGCCAAAAATCAAGAGGCATAAATGATCTACTTCTTCACATAGATGGGAGAAATGTTTGCTCAGCCTCCCTCTTTATGTCCACCAAAAATTCACTGCCTTTGACCTTGTACTAAGCCAGTTTTATTTTTTGCAAACTTATTATTAGCATTGAGCATCTGAGAAGCCAGGATCCAATATTGCCTTTGCTGTTAACTATATAAATTTGAACACCTTGCATAACTTCTCTGTACTGTTTTCTCACCAATAAAATAAGAAAGCTAGTTCTATGTTTTACTAGGAATTTTCAGATGTTAGGTGTGTAAGAACAAGTTGTAATTGCTTATAAAATCCATGACATTATTATTACTATGAAAAGTAATTAGAAATCAGAGTAAAATTCTGAATGCCTAAGCAGGTGTTTGATAAGGATCATCCCTATATCCTCTTTCAGGTCCCTACCACCTTGATACCCTCTTAGATACTGCTTTTTTTTTTTTAATTTTAACCCTACATTGTAGAGATTTCTTGGATATTTAGAGAACATTCTGCCTAGAGCTGTGATAATATGACTGAAGTTTCCTACAAATGAAAAAGCTAGAATTTGAGGAATTTAGAAGCTCAGAATAAACAGACTAATTGGAGGAATGAAATATCCATTAGTCTAAATGAATATTTCTATAAAGCTGCATGTTAGACATTGATAAAAAGAAATGATTAAATGCAGAATTAACCAAGATTAATTATTTTAATCAAGAGATTAATCATGATTATATCTTTACATTAGTTTGCTCTGCTGATGTTTGCTCAGCAATCTGGGGGAAAATCTGTTCATTTATCACCTTCGTGTTTAAAAACTGGCCCATATTTTATACAGTCTCCCATCTACCACCACTAACCTCTGTAAACAGGATCTCTTGAACAGATGAGCAGCATTAGGGAAGTAAATTCATGGAGTCAAGGACACAGAGTTTTATGTAAGGAACCCGGATTCAGAGCTGATGATTTTTTTTTAAATTTAGCTATTGAGAAACTACAACTGTTGCTCATTTTAGATCCATTGCTTACTTTGGAGATTCTTCTACCTGAATTTCTCAAGGTACTTAAGGAGCGGGTTTATGGAATTGATAGTGGTCCCACTGAAGTTACAGATACAGTTACTGTGTAAATTTCCACCTGAGAACACACTGCAGCATGTGGGAATGGAGTACAAGCACTCCAACTCCTGAAAAATCAGTGTAGCTCAGTGCCAAATGAGATATCAAAAAATGTCAGAAGTCAGGGGGAAAGATTTGGATTATGTAGATTTTCCCTCCTTGATTCTTTCATACAAAAGTTCAACATCTCTGGATCTTAATAGCTGAATTTGGTAATAAATATCCAAATCTAGCTCTCTCTGGGGCCCTATCTTTTCAGTCAAAAGTACTGCCACGGGGCCAGCAGATGGCATAGCAGTTATGTCACTGGATTTCTACATAGCTAGTCATGGTTCAAGTCCCAGATTTGGTGACTTGAAATTCACACCAGGTGTGTGTGCATGCCCAAGATCCAAGGAAGAGAATGGACAAGAAGGCATTGTGGTGTGTGGCCATTCACACTATGGGGTGATTTCTCACTTTTCCTCTCACCGTTTCTCTCTCTCTCTCTCTCTCTCTCTCTCTCTCTCGCAAGCAAACATGCCCTAAGGCAGAAACCTCTAAAAAAAAAAGTACTGACATTCTCCTATGAATCATCTCACACACACATACAGTCTAACTGTGACATGCTAGCTAGATTAGAAACTCTGGTACCAAACACTTCTGAAATTGAAAAAATTTTGCCACCCTGGACACCTTCCTGTATTCCTTTATCAAACAGATTTTTTTTTTTTTAATTCCCGACTGAAGTTTCCTACAAATGAAAAAGCTAGAATTTGAGGAATTTAGAAGCTCAGAATAAACAGACTAATTGGAGGAATGAAATATCCATTAGTCTAAATGAATATTTCTATAAAGCTGCATGTTAGACATTGATAAAAAGAAATGATTAAATGCAGAATTAACCAAGATTAATTATTTTAATCAAGAGATTAATCATGATTATATCTTTACATTAGTTTGCTCTGCTGATGTTTGCTCAGCAATCTGGGGGAAAATCTGTTCATTTATCACCTTCGTGTTTAAAAACTGGCCCATATTTTATACAGTCTCCCATCTACCACCACTAACCTCTGTAAACAGGATCTCTTGAACAGATGAGCAGCATTAGGGAAGTAAATTCATGGAGTCAAGGACACAGAGTTTTATGTAAGGAACCCGGATTCAGAGCTGATGATTTTTTTTTAAATTTAGCTATTGAGAAACTACAACTGTTGCTCATTTTAGATCCATTGCTTACTTTGGAGATTCTTCTACCTGAATTTCTCAAGGTACTTAAGGAGCGGGTTTATGGAATTGATAGTGGTCCCACTGAAGTTACAGATACAGTTACTGTGTAAATTTCCACCTGAGAACACACTGCAGCATGTGGGAATGGAGTACAAGCACTCCAACTCCTGAAAAATCAGTGTAGCTCAGTGCCAAATGAGATATCAAAAAATGTCAGAAGTCAGGGGGAAAGATTTGGATTATGTAGATTTTCCCTCCTTGATTCTTTCATACAAAAGTTCAACATCTCTGGATCTTAATAGCTGAATTTGGTAATAAATATCCAAATCTAGCTCTCTCTGGGGCCCTATCTTTTCAGTCAAAAGTACTGCCACGGGGCCAGCAGATGGCATAGCAGTTATGTCACTGGATTTCTACATAGCTAGTCATGGTTCAAGTCCCAGATTTGGTGACTTGAAATTCACACCAGGTGTGTGTGCATGCCCAAGATCCAAGGAGGAGAATGGACAAGAAGGCATTGTGGTGTGTGGCCATTCACACTATGGGGTGATTTCTCACTTTTCCTCTCACCGTTTCTCTCTCTCTCTCTCTCTCTCTCTCTCTCTCTCGCAAGCAAACATGCCCTAAGGCAGAAACCTCTAAAAAAAAAAGTACTGACATTCTCCTATGAATCATCTCACACACACATACAGTCTAACTGTGACATGCTAGCTAGATTAGAAACTCTGGTACCAAACACTTCTGAAATTGAAAAAATTTTGCCACCCTGGACACCTTCCTGTATTCCTTTATCAAACAGATTTTTTTTTTTTTAATTCCCATTATATGCCAGACCCTGTGCTCCAATTGGGCTATGGTCTTCATGGTTATCTTTTATGACTAAGTTAACATCCCCATTCTTACCATATAGAGGCCTAACATTAGTATTTTTTTAAGTTTATATATTTTATGTATATACATATATTTGAATTAAAATATAACCTACCCTTTTGTTTTATTCGACACCATACATAAACATATCAAAGCCAGCCTTGTACTGTCATGATTATGGAAAAGACTTTGGAAAAGAATGTTTACTGCTGGCCAGAGGGGTGCAGCACCACTGCCGAACCCTTCTTGCCCTGTGATGTTTATTCACCTTTGATCATACATGGACACTCATACCAAAGCTTACCACCAGGATTTATTGATGTCCCTGCAGTCACTTTGGTTGCCAGAGGCTCATTGTCTAGTAGATTCCTATGAGAGGAGTCATGACAACACCAGGATGTTTAAATAATTGGACCAAGGTCTATAGATCAACCTGGTCATAGTTAATATCTTAACAATATTGAGTATTCTAATCTATGAACATAGTATGTCATCACTTACTTAAGCCATCTTTAATTTCCACAGGAATGTTTAATAGTTTTCAGTGTGCAAGACTTTTGCTTATTAAAAAAAAAATTCCTAAGTATTTTATTCTTTCTGATACTATTGTAAATGAAATAATTTTCTTAATTTCACTTTGACATTATTAATTCCTAAAATAGAGAAATAAATTAATCTTTGTTTACTGGTCTTTCCAAAGTCACTTACTTGTTGTAGCATGTGTTTGTGTTTCTTAGATTTCATATATATATCTATGACTCTTCATCTATAAATAAAAACAAATTTATTCTTTCCTCCCAATCAGTAGGTCTTTTATTTCTTTTCCTTACCTAATTGTATTCAATAGGAGCTGTACTAAAAGGTTAAACAAACATGGTAAAAGTGGATATCTTTGTCTTTTATTTTACTTTATATTATTATTTTTTCAATCTTTTTTTTATTGTAACTCCTGATTTGCAAATAATTGTGTGCATCTCTGTGGGAGGGTACAAATATGGTTTCATAAAGAATGCATACAATCAAGGATATTAACATATTCACATTTGCATTTTAAATAACATATCAAAAAAGTTAAGAGTGAAAGTATTTTCTAATGAATTGAAATGAAAATTCAACATATAAAAATTTGTGAGATGCCATACTCAGGAAAGCATTTAACTTTTAACCATTCATAAGAGGTTATCTGTAGTTTTTTTCATAGATGCCATTAATTAGGTTGAAAAAATTCTATTGTATCTCTAGTTAAGAATTTTTATTTTAAAAAAATTGGATGCTGGATTTTGTTAGAAATTTTTTTGCATTTATTGGAATTGTCATTTGTTTTTTCTTTTTAGTTTCTTAATATAGTAAATTACAATTGATTGCTTCTTTAAAGTTAAAACAAACGTGCAAGCATGCAGGATATGTAATGACTTTTGCATATTATCCTTATTAAATATTGTTGAATTCAATTTATTGAAATTTTGTTTAAAATATTCGTGTCTATGTTCATGAGGACAAATGATCTGTAGTTTTCTACTTTTATAATGTCTTTAGTTTTATTATCAGGGTAACACTTGCTTCATAGACTGAGTTGAGAACTGTTTCTTCATTTATAATCTTCTAAAAAGGAGCTAAACATTCAATATCTTTGAAAGACATAAGGTTAATTCAGGTTAGGTATTTCTTCTTGAATGTGACATGGTTGTCTCTTTCAAGCAACTTATCCATTTCATCTTAGCTGTGAAATAACGGTATGAAATTGTTTATAATATTTAATTACTATCCTTTTTATATTTGTAAAATATCTGGTAATGGCATTTTTCTCATTCATGATATTAATTATTTGTATTCTTAATATTTTTCCTAGCTATAGGTAGATGATTTGTATCATTCTTTTAAAAAAATCACTTTTTATTGATATACTCTATTTTTTCCATTTTCTAGGTTTTTATTCTGTTCTTTATTGGATTAATTTTTTTCTTTGCACTTAATTGACCTCTTTTTTTCTTCTTGCAAGTGGAAGCTGAAACCATTGATTTCAAGCCTAATTCATTTCATAATATAAGGATTTGTTGCTATAAAAATTTCCATAAATTCTGGTTTAGTTGAATTTTACAAAATTTTACATTTTAAATGATCATTTTTATTTATTTCAAAGCACTTTGTATTTTCCCTTTAAATTTACTCTTAGATACATGTCTTATTTAAAAGTATGCTGTTTAGCTTTCCAATAGTTTGGGATTTTTTCTGAGATCTTTTAGTTATTGTTTCTAACTCAATTCCATCGTGATCAAAGGACATACTTTATATGATTTGAGACCCTATATATATATTGAGATTTATGACTCATTATATGGTCATAATTATGGTTAATATTGTATGCACCCTTGAAAAGAATGTATATTCTATGTTTGTTAGGTGAAGTGTTTTATAAATTTTAACTAGGTCAAATTTATTGATGGTGTTCAAATCTACTATATTCTTTCTAACTCTTCTCTAATTTTTCTATCATTTATTGAGAGAGGACATTTAAATCTCTGATTTTAAATGTTATTTTGCCCAATCGTACTTGCAATTCTATTGGGTTTTGCTTCATGTATTTTGAAGTTCAATTATTAAATTTGTAAAAGTTTATAATTAGTATGTTTCTTTTTTGAATTGATACTTTTACCATTTGGAAATGGTCTTCTTTGTTACTGGCAATATTCTTTATCTAAAATCTAGTTTGTCTGATCATAGTATATCCATGTCAGTTCTTAGTGGATTAGAGTTAACATGGATTACATTTTTCTACCTTTTACTTTAGTCCATTATGTCTTCTTTTTGGGGGAGGGTGCGGGGGGAGAGGGTTTTTTTCTACAGAATGCATGCACTGGCCAGAAAGAGAGAGAGAAAGCGAGAAATCACCCCCCAGGGTGTATGGCCACGCTGCAATCCCTTCTCTCCCATTATCCTCTCAGGATCTTGAGCACACATGCACATGCACCCAGTGTGAGTTTAAGGCACCAGGTCCAGGACTTGAACTGCAATTGACTACATGGGAGTTCAGTGACAAAGCCATTACACCAACTGCTGGTCCCCATGTCTTCATATTTTAAGTATATTTCTCATAGCACACTATTCTTGCCTCTTATTTTTTGAAGATAATCTGAAAATCTTTCTTCTAACTTAGGTATTGATACCATTAATATTTAATATTACTAAGGACATTGTTATGCTTAAATGTATCGTATAGGTATTATCTTATTTAATATTTCTGTCTTTGTTACTTTTTACCTCTTTTACCTTTTTAAAATTTAATTGAATTTTTATTATTTTATTTTCTCTCCTCTGCTACCTAATTTATAACTTTGTTAATTTTATAAATTGTTTTAGTGTTATTACAATCTGGATTTATATGATATTGTACAGTGAGTTGCAGAGTTTGCTTTACACATACTACTCTCTCTGTTTCCAAATCTTATTTTTAATCTCTATGTTTTAGGACTTCTTGATGATAAGCTAAATATTAATTTATGTACAAAGTTCTATAAGAAAGAGAAGAAGGAAAGATTCTTTATGTTGCAACATGGGTCTGAGGCCTCAAATTTGGAAAAGTTACTCTGGTATTTATAGAGAGCAGTGATACACTTTAGAGCGCACCTCTTCAAATTTGCATTACTATTTTTCAAAAAACAACTTTTTCTGATGAGCCATTTATTACCCCTGAAGTAACTATCTGACACAAATATTACTTTTATATTACTTAATATAAAAGCTAACAGGAGAACAAAGCAAACAAAATTCTTCTGATTGTTATCTTTCTAGACTTTCCATTTACAGAAACAGTCATAAGTTTATATGTAAAAATAATTAATTTTTTGAGAGAAATTTTTTCTAAAGGGCGTGTACAATCGCCAGAGAGACAGAAAGTGAGAAATCACCCCCTGGGGAGGAGGGGCAAATGGCCATGCTGCAATCCCTTCTTCATTCTCCTTGGGATCTTGGGCATGTATGCACATGTGCCGGACATGAGGTTTAACCCGGGTCTGGGATTTGAACCATGGTCTACCACATGGGAGTCCAGAGACAAAACCATTATGCCATCTGCTGGTCCCAATAATAAGACATTTTGACAAGCATTTACTATATGCTAGGAATTTTGTTTAGCACTTAACATAGGTGAATTCATCCTTATAAATCTGTATAGTAAGTGCTATTACTATATACATTTTATAGATGCAAAAGCTGATGCATGAAGATGAATAAATGTGTATAAGTTTTCCCAAGTAGAATGTGTGTCTCTAAAATTTGAAGTGAAACACCTAGATCAGAATTTTCATTTTTTAAAAAAATATTTTTTATTAAAAATAAGGTTATTAAGGGGCCAGCAGGTGGTGTAGTGGTTGACTCCCACATCGCTGACCGTGGTCCAAGTCCCAAACGTGGTGACTTGAAACTCACACTGAGCACATATGTGTGTGTGTGCCCAAAATCCCAAGGAGGAAATGGAGAAGAAGGGATTGTGGTGTGGTCATCCTCTCTGGGAGGTGACTTCTCACTTTCTCACTGCTTCCCTCTGTGTCTTGGGTAAGCACATATGCCCTATAGCAAAAATCCCTTTAAAAAAAAAATGACAAAATAAATTTCAGTTGCAAACATGTACCAAAAACAAAATGGGTATTTGTAACAATGGCTTACATATTAATGAAAGACTATAATTTTTTTTGAGAGGTTTTTGCTATAGGGCGTGTGTGCTTACCAGGGAGACAGAGAGAGACAGAGAGACAGAAAGGGAGAAATCACCCTCCAGGGGGATGGCCACGCTGCAATCCCTTCTCCTCCATCTTGGGCACGCATGCACACGCACCCAGCGTGAGTTTAAGCCACCGGGTCCAGGACTTGAACCACGGTCGACTACATAGGAATCAAGTGACATAGCTATTATGCTAACTGCTGGTCCCATGAAAGACTATAATTTCACAAAAGACTAAATATTTTGCACAAAATTGTCACTTTTAACCACTATACTTTTACACTATAAATATTCCATCAGATGCAGATTAAATAACTCTTTTCATATACAAGTGTCTATAAATATGACATGAAAAATATTTCATATTTATAATTCTATTTTTTTCAGAGATTTTTGCTATAGGGTGTGTGTGCTCATTGGAGAGACAGATAGAAAGCAAGAAATCACTCCCCCGGGGATGGCCACGCCACAATCCCTTCTCCTTCATTCTCCTCTCAGGATTTTGGGCATGCACGCAAAAACACCCAGTGTGAATTTCAAGCTGCTGGTCTGGGACTCAAACCAGTCAGCTATGTGGGAGTCTAGCAAAATAACCATTACACCATCTCCTGGTCCCGTATATACAATTTTATCCCCATGAATCTTGGCTTACAAATCTGAAAAGTGGTTGAATTGAGTACTTTGGAATTCCTTTATTCTCTCCTTCCTTCATCATCCTTTCCTGCCATTCAACTCCAGTCTCTTGGGCAGGTATTAGTGGACTCACTCTTCATGACTGGGCTATATATAAAGCTTAAAAATTCACAGCAGTTTCTCCTAGCCTACAACCAGAATAACCATTTCTGAGGAGTCATGAGAAGACTGGGCCTCTGTTCCTCCGTGATCATATATAATACTACGGTGGAAAAGTACAAGGGCTTCTATCATCAAATGAAAGTTTTATTGATTTACATAAACTTGCAACTAGTTTATTTTCCAGAACAACAGCTTGGCACATAGAGCATTTTTATGATACTGTGCATTGTGGCCAACGTTGATACATACTTCTCAGCAATGAAATTACAGCTCAGCTGTTTGCCATTGCAAGTCAGGGCGGTTGCCAGAATTCTATTCTTCTCCTTTTAAGTAACCTCTGAGCTTCTAAGAATGATGAACTCTAGCTCTTGTTTACTCAACTTTTGCTCTCTTGATTTAAAAATATGCAAGGGATTCCATTTACATTTGTACTCTTTAGAATTTGAATTCCCTCTTTATCTGAGTTCATACTTACTTTCAAAATGTTCTTCTCCTCTAACCACCTTCCCACTTTCTAGTCTGCATCCAATAGTTTCGAGTTTGGGTTAGGACCTCCCATAATGAAGTTCAAGCTCAATATTTAAAAAGTACAGCCTGGGTGAGCCAGTGGCATGGTGGTTGAGGCAGATGGATCCCACATGACTAACTGCACAGTTCAAGTCCCAGAGCCAGTAGCTTGAGAACTGTGCTGGGCATATGTGTGTCAAAATACCAAAAGGAGAGTGAAGATGAAAGGATTGCGGCATGGCTGTGCCCCATGGAGAGTGCTTTCTCTCCCACCCCAATCCAGCTCTCTGTGAGGAACACATACACTCTCTACCAAATTTACCAAATTTAAAAAAAAAAAATCGTAGGAGCCAAATGGCAACATAGCAGTAAATGTGACATTTTACAGGTTGGCATACATGAGAAGGTTATGGGTTTGAGTCCTAAACCCTCGCTGAGTATGCCAGACATGCGCGTGCCTATGATCCAGGGCTAGCTGAGGCTAGAGTAAGTTCATGGCATCAAAATCCTGTTAGGGGTTTTTTCCTCTCTCTTTCTGCCTAACTTATGAAATAAATAAATAATCTTTAAAAATATTGGAGGGAATATGCTTAAAACACTGAAGGGAAATAAATTGGCAAAGCAAAAAGAATGGAAACCAAGATCTTTGTAAGTTGAGTATATGCATGGCACTATGCCAGTGTTTTCAGCATGGTTTACCATTTAATGCTTATAGCTATCCTTAATAAATAACAAGTGTTAATCACTTACCTAACAAAAAAAATATTTAACAGAGGACCAGCAGTTAGCATAATGGCTATGTCGCTGGACTCCCACGTAGTTGACCGCGGTTCAAGAGCCGGACCCGGTGGCTTAAACTCACACCGAGCGTGTGTGCGTGCGTGCCCAAGATCCCGAGAGGAGAAAGGAGGAGAAGGGATTGCAGCGTGGCCATCCCCCCTGGAGGGTGATTTCTCACTTTCTGTCTCTCTGTCTCTCTCTGTCTGTCTGGTGAGCACACGCGCCCTATAGCAAAAACCTCTCCAGAAAAAAAAAAAGAAAAGAAAAAAGAAAAAAATATATTTAACAGGCAAAAATTTTTCACCTCTAATTTCAGATCTGAGGTTCAGAAGTTAAACAATTTGTCTATGGAAATAAAGTTGGTAAATTGATAACATGGGGCCAGCAGGTGTTGTGACAGTTAAGGTTCCAGCAGGTGTCGTGACATTTAAGGTGCTGAATTCCCACATGGTCAATCATGGTTCAAGTCCCAGATCCAGTGGCTTGCTGTCTCACTTTTCCTCTCTCTCTCTCTCTCTCTTCCTCTCTCTCTCTCGAGAGCGAGTGAATTTGCCCTATAGCAAATTAAGAAATAATAACTAATACAATTAAATAGATAACTCTTTTTTTTAAATTGAGAAAATTTTCTTTGAAACAAGGTCTTCCTCTAAAAGAAGGATGGGGACCAGCAGTTAGTGTAATGGCTATGTTGCTGGACTCCCATGTAGTCAACAGCGGTTCAAGTCCCGGACCCGGCAGCTTAAACTCATGCTGGGCGCATGTGCATATGTACCCAAGATCCCAAGAGGAGAATGGAGGAGAAGGGATTGCAGCATGGCCATCCCCCCTGGGAGGTGATTTCTCGCTTTCTATCTCTCTGTCTCTCTCTGTCTTTCTGGAGAGCACACGCGCCCTTATAGCAAAAACCTCTCCAAAAAACTTAAAAAAAAAAAAAAAAAGGGATGTACACCACCTCTGTACAAAATTATATTTCAGGACCAGCAAATGGCATAATGGTTAAGGTGGTCATATCCCACGTGGGCAACTGTGCAGTTTGAGTGCCAGATCCAGCAGCTTGGAAAACACACTGGGTGAATGTGTGCGTATGCCCAAAATCCTGAGAGGAGAACAGAGGAGAAGGGATTGCAGTGTGGCCATCACCCCTGTGGGGTACTTTTAACTTCCTTGCTTCTCTCTCTCTCTGTGTCTCTCTCTCCCTGATACACACCCTACACCAAAGAAAATTTTTATTATATTTCATAACACATTTTCACCTTCATAACCTTATTAGATTATCACACAGCCTAATCCCATAGACATTTTTACCTCCATTTTACAGATGAGAAAAATAAAGCTTTCATAAAGTCATACAACAAGGGAGATCCCAATACAAGATCTGATCTCAAAGGTTCTGCTCTTATCCCGAGATTAGTGGCTAAGCAACAGCCAGCAGAGTCAGACTGCTTGTGCTCCACCAGTTTCTAAATAGGTGACCTTAGGCAGATTGTTTAACTGCAGTATGACTCATTGTTGTCCTCATCAATAAAGTGAATATAATAATAGTACTCTCCTTGTAAGGTTGTTGTTAGGATCAAGTAAAATTATATACAATGCACATATGGCAGGTGATATGTGAAATGTTGTTAAAAAATGAATATATCCTGCCTTGGTTACTGGGTATCCAGGGAAGAAAATAAAGACATTTTATGGAAATTTTTAACATAAACCCATCTATTTTCTGGGGTATGTTTCCTTCCTTCTTCCCCTTCTCTAATATGCCTAGGTTGGGAAGTTGTAGAAGCTAATGTCAGAGTCTGGTTGCCATAGAGAACCACCTCCTCCCTACCACCATGACAAGATCAGTTGTGTGAACTTCTGAAGCCTTCCTGTTCTCTCTGGCAACCAGAGGTGGGCTTTCAGGCCATAGGAATCACCATACTGGTTTGTCCTTAAGCACTTCTATGTCAGGTTACTGGGCCTGCTGTGTGGGGGAAGGAGTGAGACAGAAAAGAACGTGTGCTCTGGTAGGCAGGGCTGAGTTCCAGATGGTTTTCAGAGTTTCTCTTCTAATCAGGAAGAGTATCAGAGACAGAGCTGGACCATTAGTTGCTGAAGTATTCACAGAGGTGGAAAAACTCTTTAGCATTCTTCTGACTTTGCTTTCTTATCATTAAAATGGGGAGAACAAGGCTTAACAAGGCATGAATGAAGTAATGTGTGTAAAATGCTAAGATAAAGTGACCCCGGTCAGAGAGAAGAGTAATGCAGAATTTGGATTGAGAATTAGAACATCTCAATTTCCACATAGCTACAAATGTTATGTGTGCTTTTGTGTAAGCTATTTGCCCTCACTGGCTGGCAGTTTCTCCATCATATCTATTATCAGTGGTTGGATTTTTTTTTAATTCCCAAATGTTTCTTCTAGCTCAACCTGAATAAACAACTTAATCATTCATTATTATATTTTATTAAGTATGTCCCACCCAGGAACTGATGATATCAAGACAAATAAGAGAGATTGACCCCAAAGAACTCCAGTGCTATAATGGATAAGATCTGAGCATTATGGGACCAAGATGAAAGGACGCAACTGCTTGTTTCTTGGGAAGTTGCAATGGTTCAGAAGGCAAGACGCATTGGAAACAGGCCTCGAAGAACTAGTGTAGGCTTGCTGAATGGAGAAGAAATGATTATAAACATGACGCTTATTATTTCACTCCTGATAATGAGGCACAGTTTAGTCTGTCAAGTAAATCCCACTGAAATAAAGAAGTTCACATTCTCTGAGGGATATTTCTAAAACTTATTTCCAAAGGAGATCATATCTTGCCACTTAAGTTCCACTCAAAAGTGTTAGCAGTCAACATTATGTGGGTTGGTGTCTCAATTCTCAGTTATTTCTCTACTATGGATCAAGATGCAAGCCAATAGGGAAGATGTATAGATCTGAGGACATGAAGCAAGCAAAAATGAATGAATGAATGAATGAATGAATGAATGAATGAATGAAACATGCTCTCAAGCTCTCAGCTATTGATCTGGAACTAAAGTAAAAGTCTTAGTTCCTCTGGGAAACCAAAGACCCAGACAAAGGAAAAACAGACTTGTTGGTAGGAGGACAGGAGCTTATGGTTCCGAGACAGCATGGGTCTTGAAATCCCAGCTAGCTGGAGATAGGCTTCCACACTGGAAGTCATCTATGCCTCTGAGAATGGTGTCAGTATGGGTAGAGGCGGAGGGTGGAGTAGCTGTGAAGATTGCCACTTGTCTCTAAGGTGTACACAAACTGCTCAAGGAATTGTTCACAAAGCCTCCAGTTTGCCTACTCCCTCGAGGAGCTGCATGAACTAAGTTGGTAGTGCTTTAGGCTAAGGAAGCCCCTCCTCCTTTTCCCTTTCTTTCCTCTATTTTCAATTACCACCATTTTTCCTTAGGGAACTACTCCCCCCACCCCTTCATTTATTTCATGTAGTTCAAGTATATCTGATTCTATTCACAGTCCAGGGGTTGTCATGTGACCCAAATCTGGCCAATCAGAAATCATGTCCCCCTTGCCAGGATGATCAGTTCTGGGTTGTGCTTGCCTATCAGTCAGAAAATAAATCCCAGAAATCTTTCTGGGGTGACCAGAGAAAAGTGCTCTCTTTAAATAAGCATGATGAGAAAATGGGGACACAAATGCAGAGATGCTGTCATCAAGGCACCAGGAAAGAAGACTCTGCTTGTGGATGAAACTAACACTAATAAAGCAAAACATGAAGCAATAAATAATATTGATTATATTGTTTTAGCACTCAGAGGCAGTTCTGCCTGAAGTTATACCTAAACTTGAATTTCTCAATTATGTGAACCGATAAAATTTTCTTTCTGTTTAAACTAACTCAAAGTGAGTGGGGACTTTTTTGGTCATTTGAGAATTGTTTTTGGACTTACATATATACTTGTGTGTTATTCTTGAAGCTTGGCCCACAGAAAATAGAAGGTACTTCTGGGACCATCATTCTTATCGTCTCAAAAATTTCTTTCTTCCCAGGATTATAGTCCAACTTTCCAACCCAGATATTCACTTTCCTCTGTAAAACTCCAAATCCATACTCCAACCTGTAGCTCCAGAGCTCCAATGTCTATAGCATTCTCCTCCCACGACTTTTTTGCTGCCTCTTTTTTAAAAATAACTTCCATCTGCTCGTCTGCCTCCTGCTCATCCTTCTGTTTCCGTGTCGTGAGTTTCCCTGGTCTCTCTTTCTGGCACTGAGTAAGCTTTACAGATACACCTCTCAGAACCATTTCTCCTGCTGTGCTTTCCCTCTGTCCAATTTTTAGCTCTCCAAATTACATGTTACTGTCTCCTTGGCTT
The DNA here is from genome assembly GCF_000334495.1 of Tupaia belangeri chinensis. Classification (NCBI taxonomy): domain Eukaryota; kingdom Metazoa; phylum Chordata; class Mammalia; order Scandentia; family Tupaiidae; genus Tupaia; species Tupaia belangeri. The sequence goes on along the minus strand of NW_006159707.1, from coordinate 136,800 downwards.
AGCAGAAGACCCATTTAAAAGTCTTAGGTGCATTGCTGGATTCACTGATTTGAAACTCCTTACAATGTCATAGATTCCTGGAGATAACTTGACATCTTAGACTACACATATGCCAAGGAGAGATGCCCCCTTGTATTGATTTAAACTAGAAGGAAAGTGGAATCAAGTCACCTCAAATGACAGGGATTGGTTAATTTCTAACCACAGTTGAACTTTGTACAACATGAACTTGAACCATGCAGGTCCACTTATATGCACACTTGATTCAATATGTTAGGAAATACAGTAGAATACTATAAATGTATTTTCCGTATGATTTTCTCCATAACATTTTCTCTAGCTTACTTTATTGTAACACTAAAGTATATAATACATATACACAATTTGAATTGAATGTTTCTGTAAACATTGAGGCAATAATGGGATGTTGTTAATTAAATTTTGAAGGAGTCAAAAGTTATACACAAGTTTCTGACTGCACGGTGGGGCACTCAGTCAGCACTTCAATCTTCAAATTGTTCCATTAGGACAAACTTGTTATACACGGTGTTAAGGATTTTTCAGGTTCCCATTTATTTCTCACAGCTTTTAGGTATTATAACCACCACCCTGAAGAAGAAAAAAACTGAGGCTCAGAGAAGTTATGCTCAGTATCATTAAGCAGCAAATAATAGTTTGGTAGTCGTCTATAGGGTTCACCCAAATATGCCTGGCTTTCCATTTTCTAGACACAAGAAAGTATCACACTTCTTTGCCTTTGGGGAGCTGATGAGTCATGTGATTTTGTTTGGCCAATGAAATGTGAATAGACATGGCAAGCGTCACCATGAAGTGAAAGCTCTAAAGGCCAGGGCTATACTAATCTCCCTTTTAAAAAATCTGCAACTACATCAGCTGGTGGCACTGTCATTATCCTGGTGAGGATGACACAGCACAGAGCCTCCCACTGACACTCAATGGATATGTAAAAGAAGCAAGAAATAGAGTTTTATTGTTTTAAGCCTCTAAACTTTGTAAGTATTTTAACTATTGACCCATATTGAGACAATTTAGCAGAGTCATGATTAATCAGATGATCTGGATTCAAAGCTACCATTTTAGCAAATCTTTTCCAGTAAGAAAATGTTAAAAAAAAGCATGAATCCCAAGAATGGGCATCAACATGAACCTTCTGAGAAATAAAGACTCTGTAATCAGAGCATCTAGTCAACCTCCTGGCAGGGATATCTTAGTTGCTGTGAGCACAGCTCTGAACACCAGTCTCCACTGCTCTCCACCCAAGTTCTCTGCCATTGTGGTGACACTGCAATACTTCCAGTTCATCCTATTCCTCTACTCCTATCTCCAGACCATGGTTCTGCTCACTTACAGTGCTCGCCTTCCTAAGTGCCTGCCTACCTAGGGCCTCCCCTTAGCATGTGCACTTACGGCTTTCCCTTTCTAGTCTCTATTTGCTTCTTTGCTATAGCCTCTCTCCAGATGATGGCTTCTATAAATTTCCCACATTCTCTATCTGACCTTTTAAACTAACTGAGTATTGTTTGTTTCAGGAAATTCTGGGCCACCCTATAGATTGCTAACTGTAGATCCATAAATCAAGAGATCAAATGCTTATCCCTGTTCCAACCAGCTGCCCAGAAGGTTAGGTCTCCTGCTAACAAGCCAAGAAGTCCATATAAAAAGGCCCCTCAAAACAAAAGTTTTGTGCGGTGTTAGAAGCGACGAGGCTTTCCATAACAGGAGGTATAAGTAGCAGGTCTTCTGTTAGTCTTTTCCAGAACATCTACCCTGCTGCCACAAATAGCCATTTTTTTTGTCTTTCTTAACTATTATTTGTACACGTTACTTCTTTTTCTCACCAAAAAATTCTGGCTGACTTCTCATCTCTAACTGTGGCTCCCCCCATGCTCCTCCTCAAGCCTCTCCCCATAGTCAGTAAACTTCTATCCTAAAATCACATGGCTCAGCCCCACCAGGGACTTGATAGCTCTGAAAACAAGCCTCAGTCTAAAGAGTCAGGCTTCTGGGTTCTAAAGAGCTTCTCATGAAAAAAACTTGCCTGCTATGTTTTCTAACATTAAAAGTCAATTATACATATTGTACATGAATATCTTCTCCTTGTATAAATTAAATGAGCAAAGATAATTCTTTTTTTTCTTTTTTTTAAAATTTATTCTTTTTTTTTTTTTTGAGAGGTTTTTTGCTATAGGGCGCGTGCGCTCGCCAGACAGAGAGAGACATAGAGACAGAAAGCGAGAAATCACCCCCCAGGGGGGATGGTCACGCCACAATCCCTTCTCCTCCATTCTCCTCTCGGGATCTTGGGCACTCACGCACATGCGCCCGGCGTCAGTTTTAAGCCACCAGGTCCGGGACGCGAACCGCAGTCAACTATGTGGGAGTCCAGCGACATAGCCATTACGCTAACTGCTGGTTCCCAGCAGAGATAATTCTAAAGTCCCTTTTGATAAGGAATCTAAAGCTTAATCTCAGCCCACTTCTTTCTTTCTGATGATATTCCCATTTCCTGTTCTGTGAACATTTCTCCAATATCTACCCATCTCTCCCCACTGCCCCCATCATCATAAGAATAGTATAGAATTGTTATGTATGTATCGTATAGAAATAATATCATACTACATGTATCATTTTGTAGTTTGCTTATCTTTTTACCGTACAATATAGTCTTTTATATATTTTCCATGTAATTATATATCTACTTTATTTCTTTAAGTTGTAACTTATTTTCCATAAGTATCACAGTTTATTTCACTAATGTCCCATTGATGAACATATAGATTATTTCTTTATTAGATTATAAACAACGTTGTACTAAACATCCCTCTGTATGCTTTCTCCTGTAAGTGCATGTTTCTCAAAGTTTAATACTGAAAGGTGAAATTTCTAGGTAACTTAGATATGAATTATTTTAATCAAGTAGATAAAACCAAATCCAATCTCCCGTTTGTACCCTAGTTTAAGGATCTTACTCTCTGCCTTCTTATTTGGATCTAGAAATATGCTCAGGTAACATATTTAGCATGCTAATTTAAGTAGCAACAAAACATTATTTACTCTGGGTAACCTGCTAAGATATTTCATGTATCTCAGTGATCCAGCAGAATCTTCTGAAGTGAGCCATAGTGAGACATGTTAGAACCACAGTACACGAATTTTAGCCTCAGAGAAGTTATGCTAGTCTTTCAAATTTTTGCAACCACTGGGTGGTAGACTCAGGATTTGAATCTAGGTTTCTCAGAACAAAAAAATCTCTAATCCCTAATAATGCCATATGGATTTGCCTCTGTCTGAATTCCTAGGACTACAGCTTTGCCTGGATCTTCCAAGGAAGAAATAGGTCAGTGTCCAATTCCCAGCCTTGGAATAGGTGTTTTACCCTGAAGGTGGGTGATCCTTATACTGTCCAGAGGTGTATTGTGAGAGGTGGAGACAAAGGAGTTCTCTCTCTCTCAGCGGGTGGTGCATATTACTTGCAACTATCTTATCCACACAGCAGCCTGTAGGATAGAGAGCTCCTCCCTTGCAGAATAGACATAGTATGTAATATGTTTTTGTTCATGTGAATGTCAGCTACCATGGTGTCCAGACCAAAAAAAAAAAAAAAAAGTTGAAAATGGGTCTACTAGATCGATTGTTTTGGATACACGCCTGAGAATCTTGCCTCTTTTGCCTCTTTAGGTCAAGACACATTTACATCCATGCCAAATACATCCCTCAGGTCAATTTACTCCTTTGCTTGACTTTCTTTTGTGTGTGTGTGTGTGTGTGTGTGTGTGTGTTTTTTATTATCATCATAATCTTCTTCATATTACATTGGATTACATATAACTTTACAGTGTATTACATTGCTTTTTCAAAAGGGTGCTTGACTTTCTGAGTAGCCATTGACCCCTCCTAGTTTGCTAGATCCTACTATAATGAAAGTCATATGCATTTACAAATAACCTGGCTTCCCATCACATTTGCAGCCCCAGTCACACCCCCTACCCTTAGCCTCTGTGCCAGGTCTGTGCTCATGCAGTTTCCTGTTCTTGGAATGCCTCTCACTGCTCATCTCTATAAGGGCACGAATGAACCAATTAGAATGTCAAATTACCCAGCAAGTGTTTCCTGATTCCCCCAGTAAGACTTGTCTCCCTATCCTCTTAACTATTACAGCATTACCATCCTTCCCTGATCTTTCTCTATCATGTATCTTAATTATCATTGAGGGTTTTTTTATTACTATTATTAATGTTTGTAACAAAATGTATTAAGGGGGTATATTTGTAGTCACCACATGCATTATCAAGTAGAAATAGCCAGATGATATAGAAAACAATGTGGAGGTTCCTGAAAATTTACAAATTGTTTTTTTGTGTGTTTTTTTTTTTTATTTGTTTGTTTGTTTTGTTTGAGAGGTTTTCACTATAGGGTGCTTGCGCTTGCCGGACAGACAGAGAGAGACAGAGAGACAAAAAGCGAGAAATCACCCCCCGGGGGGATGGCCACGTCGCAATCCCTTGTCCTCCATTTTCCTCTCAGGATCTTGGGCACGCATGCACACGCACCCAGCGTGAGTTTAAGCCACCGGGTCCGGGACTCGAACCGCGGTCGACTACGTGGGAGTCCAGTGAAATAGCCATTACGCTAACTGCTGGTCCCAAAATTTACAAATTGTTTTAAGAGTCAAGTTAACACAGGAACTGGGGGATTTGGAGTCAGGTGATTCTGCATTTGACTTTTCATTCTGCCACTTGATGCTGTGTGATTTGGTGGCTTTTTGTCTTATTATTCTTGGTAAATATGAAACATTTCATACCAAAAAACAGCCCAAAAGACCCTTTTATAAGCCCAAACAAATTATTTAATTTCCATGATTCACAATTTGCAAAGTAGGGATAATGAAACCAATCACAGCATTTCTGTGAGGTTTGAGTATTATAATAACAGTGCCTGAAACAGTAAATGGTGGCTATCTTTATTTGGCATCTGTAGCATTATTTATTAGTATTAACTGCTACTTGTTCTTTTCTATTTCTCATATTACACATCTCTTTAAGAGGCAGAATGTTATCACTCGTTCTGAGATGCTGGCAAGTTACTTAACCTTTCTGTGCCTCACAGTTTGCTCAACGGGTCTTTCATTTATTCTTTTTTTTTTTTTTATGAATTCACCACATATTCACAGTGGCTTTGCTGTGCCACGCCTAGTGCTTATCCCTAGAAAAATAAAGATGAACAAAATAACAGGCTACTCTGTTCTCATGGAGCTTACATTTTAATTGGGAATAGGCATCAATCAAAAGAACACATAGCAAATTGTAACGTTTTCCCCATAATGAGTATGAGAAAGAGAGGTACATACGGTCTGGTAGGGAAATTTGGCTTAAACATGGGAGTTCTGAAGGGAGAAAACTGAACTGAAGCCTGAAATCTTAGTGAGAGTTAAGCAGAGAGAAGGAAGAATGAAGTTCAATGATGGTGGAGAACACATGCAAAGGACCTGGGGTAGCAGG
>NW_006159707.1:117233-131250 GCF_000334495.1 Tupaia belangeri chinensis | reverse complement strand
CAGGAATGTATTGATCAGGAAGAGCTCAAGGTCATTATGGCCATAGTGAAGTGGGGAAGAATGTGTCCTGAGATGAAGCAGAAGAGGGAGTCAAACACATCTGGGCTTTCTGCCAGAAAGTTTTCCTGGGCTGATGAAATGAGAATAAGTGGTGAGTTCTTACATCATGAGAATCATCTTATTCTTTGGCCTGTCTCAGGGTATTACACAGAGCAGACATTAGTGTGTATCGTCATGGTCAATCCTCCTCCCAACATCTGTAGTCTCATTTTGTTATCAGCTTGAGCATTAACTTTGATTTATTCACAATGAAAGCTCATGAATTTGGAATCTACCCATTAAAGAATTCGCGATACTAAAAGAAAAATTGAGTTGACATTAGAAAGCACATAAGAAAGTTCTCAAGCCACGTTAGAAGTATTCAATTAGATACAAACAATTACTAGGCTAATTATAAATCATTCCTACCTATTCATTAAAGCAGGTCCAAGATGGTAGTTAAAAGTAATAAAGCTGCATCTCTTTGCAAACAGTCTATAACTCAGGATGTTGCTAATTCAAATTAGCCTCCCCCTCAATCAAAGAGATTACTGAAGTGTGTTAGCTTGCTCTTTTTAAAGTTAAATGGAACATATTCTCTTCTGATTAAGTAAGAGCACCTACAATGTAATAAATTTAGAAAATTCAAGGCAGAGGAAGAAAAAAAATCACCTATTATGTCCTTATATAATGGCTAGAATATATTGATGTATTCCTTCCAATCTTTTCTTAAATACAGTTTGATAAATGAGTGGATGAATAGAAGCAACATGGCTATGTAGATTGATGATAAATAAATACATAAACAGGTAGATTGATTTTCTAAAATTTGGGATCACAGTCTGTCAGAGATGATTATTATAATTTTCACCAAATAGCCGTATGTTCATCTATGTTTTTAAAGGATTTGCTGTGAGACACATGCATTCACTGGAAAGACATAGTGAGAAAGGAGTGAGAAATCATCCCACAGGGGGTATGCAATCCCTTCTCCTGTATTTTCCTCTTGAGTGTTTAAATACTCATGCACGTGAATCCAGCATGTTTTTCAAGCTGCCAGGTCCAGGACTTGACCCATGCAGCTATCCATGTTGGTTGGCTCCAGCGGCCTCAATCACCATGCCACCATCAGTCATATGAACCAAGTAAGGGAAGCTAAAGAAATTTAGATGAGGGCCAACATCTACATTTTTTTTTACTTCCCTTAGCAGAGTCAGGTGACCTGGTCTGGTCAAAGGGACACAGGATAAAAATGATGTACACTATTTGCAGTCTTGGCCACAAAACTCCTTACATAATCAGCCACACTCTATCTGTACCTATTCTGTATTAAAGTAGAAGTGTTTGTGAAGCCCTGGATCACAACTCGAAGAAATGCCATTCAGGCCAATGGTGTGATCTGCACCTGATTAGAATATGCTGCATTAGGCGATCTTAGCTGCATTAGGCAACTGAGAGTTGAGAGTTGATCGCTGAAGTATGTCCTAGCGTATCCTGACTAACACAGCTGTATTCATTGATTTCTTTTCTTTTTCTTTTTTTTTTTTTTAGAGGTTTTTGCTATAGGGTACATGCACTCACCAGACAGACAGAGAGAGACAGAAAGTGAGAAATCACCCCCCAGGGGTGATTTTTCTGTCTCTCTGTCTCTCTCTGTCTGTCTGATGAGCGCACGAGCCCTATAGCAAAAAATAAATAGATAAATAAATAAATAAATAAATGGGACCAGTAGTTAGTGTAATGGCTATGTCGCTGGACTCCCATGTAGTTGACTGCGGTTCACGTCCCGGACCCAGTGGCTTAAGATCACACCGGGCACGTGTGCATGCGTGCCCAGGATCCCGAGAGGAGAATGGAGGAGAAGGGACTGGGGCACACACACACACATGCACCTGGCAGGAGCATCAAGCCTCGAGGTCTTGGACTTGAACCACGGTTGCCCATTTGAGAGTCTAACAACATAGCTATTCTGCTATCAGCTGATCCTAAAGATTTCTATGACAACTGGATATCCATATGCAAAAATCTGGACATTGTCCCATATTCCACACCCCATAAAAATTAATTTTAAATGGATTATAGACTAAATGTAAAATCTAAAACTATAATACTTTTAGAAAGTAACATGAGTAAAATATTTTTGCTATTACATTAGGGAAACAGGGTTTATAAATGACACCAAAAACTCAATTCATAAAAGAAAATTAATAAATTGGACTTTATCATAATTTACACATTTTGCTCCTCAGAAAGTATTATTATAAAAGCTGTAAAGAATTCACAGACTGGTAGAAAATATTTATAAAACATATACTTATCAAAGAACTTATATCATAAAATTATAAAAAATTCTGATGGTTCCATAAGAAGACAGATACTCCACTTAAAAAAAAGGCAATGAGTTTCATCAGGTACCTCCCACAAAAAGATATCTATATACCAACTAGACGCATGAAAAGATACACATCTTCATTAACTACTTGGTACATTTAAATTAAATCCATAATGAGATAATATGTAACCACTAGAAGACCTAAAATCAAGGACTGATTATGTCAGATATTGGTAAAAATAGGAAGCAACTAGAATTCTCATATACTGGTGATGAAAGTGTAAAATTATATAACCCCTTTGGAAAACAAAAGGTAGTTTCTTAAACATTTAGTCATATACCTAGACCATGGACCATCTACTCCACTCCTGGGTATGTATTCACCCAAGAAAAAATTAAAGCTTACGTCTACATGACTATTAAAAAGAAAAAAAAAACTCTTTTTTTTTTTTTGAGCAAGAGGTGAATCAGGGTGGGGTGGGGGTGGTGGGGCAGATAGTCTATCAGACCTTCACCACACCGATCTTCTCTTCAGCCACCCCGCCAGCCAGGATCTCAGGCAAGTGTGCACCTGCTGAGTTTAGGCTGAACTGGGAACCGAATCCCTTTCCCATATGGCTACAGTATCACTCTGCAGCAACCTACACTTGAATCACTGTGGCTGAGACACAATTATTTCTAAATTTCATAGTGAAATTATCTCTAATAACTGAAGACTAGAAATAACCCAAACATTAATCAACAGGTGTGCAAATAAACAAACCATCATACATTCACACAATGATAAACTACTCATTAAGAAGAAAAAGAAACAAAATATTGCTACAAATAAAACATGGATGAATCTCAAAATCATGCTGAATAAAAGAAACCAGACGAGAAGAGTACATATTGTATGATTCCATTTATAAAATTTCTACCGAACGCAAACTGATCTGCAGGAACAGAAAAACACATGAGTGACTGCCTGAGGCAGTGGCGGGAATGTCGTACATTACAACCTTCACACCTTGCCAAGGCTTTGGGAAAGGATCTGACAGTTTTTCTACGAAGGGAAACGTACACTTTCTACATGACCTAACAATTATAGGTTCTTGAAAGAAACAAAATTGTATGTTTACAGAAAGTCTTGTACAGTAATGTTTTCAAGCAGCATTTTTCAGTAACCAATAACTAAAACAATCAAATGTCCATCAATCGGTGGATACATTTTTAAGAAGTAGTGTATTGATGCAATGGGTACATTTGAGCAATGTAAAAGAATGAATTGGTGATACACACAATGAATCATATGAACGGAACTCAAAAGCCATGTGCTAAGCCAAATAGGACAGATACGGAGGGAAAAAGGATTCCATTTAAGCTCAGTAACAGGCAAAAGTAATCCATAGCAAAAGAAATCTGATCAGCAAATGCCAGGGTTGTGAAGTCATAGTGCATTTACTGCAAGGCTTGTAAGCAAACCATCTGAGGCGATGAAAACATTCCATACATTACATAGGCCTATATATTTGTGAAAACTGAGAATGGTATGCTTAAAATATGTAGGTTTTATTGTTGTAAATTATGCCTCACTGCTGTTGGTTTAAAGATGGAGATACTGTGGAATGTTTCGGAAGAAAAGTGAAAAAACAAATCCCCTGAGGCCTTCGAATTTGTGTTTCCCCAGACACTTTATAAGAAACAGCAGGTGGCTTTTGCCAAATTGAGTTTATTTTTAGGAAAAGAGTTCATTGGTGTACCCTTGGGGGTTATATTCTAGCACTGAATATTTCCTTTTGCATTTTGTTCACTGCAGAGGAAACAAAATAGTTGAAAAGAGCTTGGCTACATAAAAATGTAGAAAGCTTTGTCCTTCGTGAGACATTTTCTGGAAACAAAAAATTTAATATCATTTTCTATAATTGTGATGGTTAATACATAAGAGATGGATTCTGTAATTATGGATACAAGAAGAGCAGTTCTGGGCTGGGTGTTAGAAAACCTGAGTTGTGTTCTCTCAATTTCTACTGAATATTTTGTGATGCCAGGAGGGCTACCTGCTTGCTTTGGACCTTAATTTCCTTAACTGGAATAGATGGATGTATGAACCTCTGTTGGACTAGACAGATGAATTCAAATGTGATAATGCCTGTGAATATATATTATTTTAATTAAAGCAAGGGAAATAATACACAACTATTAATTTTATTAAATATTTAATTTTAAAGAAATGGGAATTGGGCTAGAATTATGGGATAGAATTTGGGATAGAATTAGGCAGGCTGGAGTAGAGAACCCATATTTCAAGGTGGTCATCTTAAGTCACTGAAATTACAATAAAAATGCATAAAGAAAAGACTATAGAATTAAAAAATCTTAGTTTGTATCCCCAACAATTAAAATAAAAAGTGTAAATAAACTGCTTCATGTTGGACAAGGTACTCAACTCCTTGAGCCTATGTTTTTCTAGCTCTACAATTTCAATAATAATGTAGAAGTTTTGTAAGAAAATATTGAAATGACTTTTGTGAAAACATGTATTATAGTACCTGATAAATAATTTTCTTATCAAAATAATTTGGGCTAAATATAATAAAGAAAATAACTTGAAATTTTTTCTCAAAAGTGTAGAAAACAATCATGGATACCAGAGACAATGGGAGGAGGGTTGGACAGGGCAGAGGGTTGGGAATAGGGAATCAAGAATGGCAAAAAAAAAAAAAAAAAGAAACCGCAAAATATACAAGACATAAGAAATGAAAAGTTGTTTGGTTTTTTTGTTTGTTTGTTTGTTTGTTTGTTTGTTTTGGAGAGATTTTCACTGTAGGGTGCGTGCGCTCGCCAGACAGAGAGAGACATAGAGACAGAAAGCGAGAAATCACCCCCCAGGGAGGATGGTCATGCCGCAATCCCTTCTCCTCCATTCTCCTCTCGGGATCTTGGGCACGCACGCACACGCGCCCGGCGTGAGTTTTAAGCCACCGGGTCCGGGACACGAACCGCGGTCGACTACGTGGGAGTCCAGCGACATAGCCATTACGCTAACTGCTGGTTCCCAAAAATTGTTTGTTGATAACACGTATGTTGATGTGTTTGATTGAGCCAACAGACAGTGTATTTTGGATGAAAAATTCATTTTGTATACTGTAATGATGTATAGCATGTTAATGTTAAAAAAAAGAAAAATAAATTTAAAAAATTTAAAAAAAAGTGTAATTATCAAAATTTAAAAATGATTCATGGAACCAGCTGGTTAAAGTGACTGGATCCCACAAGGCCTGAAGTTTGAGTACTGGACCTGGTGGCTTGAAAAATACACCAGGGTGTGTGTGTGTGTGTGTGTGTGTGTGTGTGTGTGTGTGTATGCCCAAAATTCTGAAAAGAGATGAATGGAGAAGGGATTGTAGAGTTACCATACTCCTAGGGGGTGCTTTCTCACATTCCTTCTCTCTCTGTCTCTTTCCTGAGAGCACATATACCCTCTGGTAAATTAAAACAACCAAACTAAACACAAGTTCATATAGTCATGGAAGACAGAATGATGCAACAGTCAGGGTTTTGATGATAGTAACAGGGAGGATGACAATGATCATAAGCATTATTGTAAACATTTATTGAAAAGTTACTATGTGCCAGACTCTTCACTAATTGCTTTCCTTGTGTATCCCACTCAATCTTTGCAATAATCTGTAAAGCAGGCACTAACATATCCTTGTCTTACAGATAAAAGCCAAAGGTCAGAGAGGTTAAGCCTCTTTCCTAAAGCCACACAGCTATTAGTGCTGAGTTGGGACTAAATGGTCAGTTTGTGCCAGGCACCAGTTCTAAATATACCAAATGTGCCATTGAAAAGGTGTCACTATTGTTGCAATTTTCACTACATGCAATTCAATGACAGAAAAGCTGTAGTGTTAAAGATGCCGGAATAGAGAGACCTTTCATCTGCCTCTCAGGGAGAAGTTGTTCTTTGGGCCCTGGGACTTTAGTCATCATAAAACGTTTGTGCATTTCCAGCAACACCTGCAGTTAGCTGCTCATTTGGTGAGATGCAATCGGTAGATTCCAGAGCAGGTGGCTTTCACCCACTGTTTATCAGCAAACATATCCATTGTATAGATGCACCTGCTGTTTCAAGGACTCCTACATTGAATCTTTTGTAAAAAGAAAAAAAAATCTTGAAAAGCAGAAAATTCTCCCACCCTCATTTAGAGGTCTCACAAATTCCTATTTTTCTGAAAAAGCTTCCTCATCTGGGGAAGAAAGGAAGGTTTGGGATGGAAAATATGAAATAATAACTTCAGTCCACCCAAATAGAAAATTGGATATAAAGAAACAGGTCAAAATACTTATTGAGCACTTACTCTATGTCTAGCACTCCATTTGATGTTTTCACTTGAATACTTTCATTGGGACCTAAAAACAACTACAGAATATTGTATATTGGTCAGATTGTCTAGGTTATATTGCAATTAACCAGTTAACCCTGAAATATCAGTGGCTTCCCACAACAGTTTGTGTCTTACTGGTGCTAAATGCCTACTGTGTGTCAGTGTGGAATTCTCCACATAGTCATTCAGGGGCTTGACGGATGCTCCTAATGTGACCTCCACAATCATAACAAGGGAAGCAAGGTCTAAGGAGGCTCACACTGGATTTTAAATGTTTCAGCAGAAAGTGGCATTTTTCTGTCACTCATAGTTGATATGGTCTTCCTTAACTGTAAGAAGGCTGTGAAATAATGGATAAGATAACAATATTTGGCAATAAATGTTTCTGACACAAGTGGGAATTATGCACCCCCATTTTACAGAAAAGAAGCAGTGGACCAATGAAGTTCTTTGACTTATTCAAGGACAGACAATAGTTACGCAGTAAAATGGTGTCTCGAAAATATGTCCTATAGGACCAGCAGTTTGTGTAATGGTTATGTTGCTGGACTCCCATGTAGCCGACCATGGTTCGAGTCCCAGACCCAGTGGCTTAAAACTCACGCTGGGTGCGTGTGCATGTGTGCCCAAGATCCTGAGAGGAGAATGGAGGAGAAAGGATTGCGGCATGACCATCCCCCCGGGGGGTGATTTCTCGCTTTCTGTCTCTCTGTCTCTGTCTGTCTGGCGAGCGCATGTGCTCTAGAGGAAAAACCTCTCAAAAAAAAAAAAAAAGGCTTCTGAAAATTTATTTCTGAGTTACCACATTACTAGATTCAACTGTTCTGTTTTAAACAAAATATCACAAAGCATATATAGAAACAGAGTATGGCCCATTCAAAGGGGAAAAAAAAGCAAGCAAAAAACAAATAAAAAGGAATTATTTCTGTAAAAGACCTGATAGCAGATCTACTAGACAAAGCTTTTAAAAGAAATGTCTTAAAGATATTCAAAGAACTAAGGAAAACTATAAAGTCAAGGAAATTATGTATAAACAAAATAAAAACATGAAAACAAAATTATAAACCTAAAAATAAGGCAAAGGGAAATTTTGGAGCCAAAAAATATAATAAATCAAACAATAATTTTAGTAGAAGGATGTAAAGACAAATTTAAGCAGGTAGAAGAAAGAACCAGCAACCTTTAAGATAGAAAAATAAAAAATTATCAAGTCTTAGGAACAGAAAGTAAAAACATTTAAAGAGCATTGAACAGAACCTAAAGGACTTATCAAGCACACCAACATATGGAAGTTTCATAATGAAAAGATAGGGAGAAAGGAACATGGGAAACCTCCAGAGAAATGATGGCTGAAAACTTCTCAAGTCTGAGGAAAGACATAAATACAACCATTAAAGAAACTAAGTAACACCAAGTAATGTAAACTCAATGAGACTCCCACCATGACAACTTAAAATCGAACTCTCAAAAAAGCAGAGGCAAAGTAAATCTTAAAAAGCAATAAGAAAGAACTAGCCTGTGGTATGGTGGTTAAGCAGCTGGATTCTACATGGTCAACTGTGCACTTTTACTCCCAGATCCAGCAACTTGAAAAATATGCCAGACATGTGTGTGTGCATGTCCAAAATCTTGAAAGGAGGAAAAGATGAGGAGAAGGAATTGTGATGTAAGCATTCTCCATTCTCCTGCCCTCACTTAGGGATCTCACAAATTTATATTTTCCTGAAAAAGTTTCCTCATCTGAGAATGAAAGGAGAGCTTGTTATGGGAAATGTAAAAAGACACCTGCAGTTCACCCAAATAGAAAACTGTATATCAAGAAACAGGTCAAAATATTTACTGAGCACTTACTCTATGATAGATTCTTTTTCAACTTTCTCTTACTTTATGTCTCTTATTAGTGAGCATATGCAACTTCTGGCAAATTAAAAAAAAAAAAACTTTAAAAAGCAACAAGAGAGAAGTGACTCATCACATACAAGGGATCCTTGATTAGAGCATTATTAGATTTCTCATCAGAAACTGTGGAGTCCAGAAGGCACTGAATAAATTTATTAGAAATGCTAAAAGAAAAAAATTGTTAGCCAAATATTCTATATCCAGCAATATTTTTCTTGAAAAGTGAGGGAGGAATTAAGGTTTTCCCACATAAACAAAAGCTTGAGTAGTTTGTTACCACTACCCTGCAAGAAATGCTCAAGGGAGTCCTGCAAAGTGAAATGAAAGCACACCAGACAGTATCTTGAAATTATATGAAGAAATAAAGATCTTACTAAAGCTAAATGCATGGGAAATTATAAAAGCTTTTATTATTGTAACAATAGTGTGACTCCATTTTTGGGTTCTACATGATTTAAGAACTAATACATTTTTTAAAATTAGTCTAAAAGCTATTATTATTGCAACTTTGGTTTATAACTAGATCTTTCTGCATAAAGTGAGAAACTAATGCATTTAAACAAATTATTATATTTTGATGCACACAAATGTATGAAGAGGTAGACAAAAGAGATGGTAATGAAGCTATCAAAGGAGCAAAGGTTTATTGAAGTTAAGCTGGTATAAATTTTATTTGATTGTTGTTACTTTAGAATATTAAATGTAATTCTTATGGTAGCCACAAATAAAATAGCTATAGAATATATGCAGAAAAAACGAGAACCTAACTTAAATATTTCACAAAATATAAACAAAAACACAGTAGAAAATAGTAATTTAGAAACTGAGGAACAAAGCTATAAGACATAAGGAAAACAAATAGCAAGGTAACAAAAGTAAGTTCATTGTTATTAGTAATTTCTTTAAATGGATTAAACTCTACAATCAAAAGACAGAGACCCAGGCCCAGCAGATGGAGTAATGGTTAAGGTTCTGGACTCCCACATATTCAACTGCAGTTTGAACCCAGACCTAGTAGCTTGAAATTCATACCAGGCACATGTGTGTGCAAGGAAGGGGGAAAGATCATGGATGATCATGGTATGAAGACTGTGAGACTCTTGGGGGTGTGTCTCTCTGTTAGGTATGGCAGAGATGCCTTGCTTCTGGAAGACCCTGAATTTATGAACTGTGAATGAATGACTGCAGGAAAAATGGCCAAAATGCCTAATCTCTTATCTTCTTGCTTGAAAATGACAGGACGCCGATTAGCTTGAATGGATGCCTAGAGAAAATGGCAAAAAAGCCTAACTGCTTGCCTTCCTGCTCGAATATGACAGAAGGTCATTAGATGGGTGTGTGATCTGATGGATGCCTTCTCCAAATTCCAAGGTGTGCTGTCCAGACTCTAGCATCACTTAGCCATACTCTCCTTATTGATACTGAAACCACCCTGTTCCAGGAATTACCCTTATCTTTCTAATACTCTAAGAAGAAACGTTCTCTAAAACTCACTTTCCTTCCTCTTTTGTCCCAATAAATATGGAAGATGGGAGAGGTTTAGTAGGCACATCCTTGGGACAGCCGCTCCCTTTCAATTCAGATCTCTGTGTCTCAATAGCACTTCCGTGTGTGTTTCAGGTGACTCTGTTGAACAGAAAATTATGTCTCTCTCTATATATATTTCTCTCTCTCTGAGTATGTAATAAATAGACTTTAATTTCTTTATTTTATAATTTCTTATTTACATTTAATTGTTGTATATCTTTATGGCATACAATATGGTTTTTCTTTTCTGAGAGTTTTTTTTCTATAGGGTGTGTATGCTCGCAGGAGAAACATAGAGAGGCAGAGAGATAGAAAGTGAGAAACCACCCTCAAGGTGGGGTGGCCACATTGTAACCCCTTCTCCTCCATTCTCCTCTTGGGATCTTGGACAGACATGCCCAGTGTGAATTTTAAGCTGCTGGGTCCAGAATTCGAACTGCAGTCAACTATGTAGGACTCCAGGAGTGTAACCACTATGCCATCTGCTGGCCCCATGATACGGCATTTCAAAACATGCATGAAGTATGTAATAATCAAATCAAGGATTTTACTTTATGCCTTGTTTTCAACAAAGAGCCTTACAGAAAGTGATCCAACTGTATTTTATATACAAAAAAGACTCACATTAGATCCAAAGACAGAAATATTGGGTTATCAGAAAAGTCTTGATATCTATGTAATAGAAAAACATAGATGACCCAATAGATTGAAAGTAAAAATATAGGAAAAGATATTTCACACAAATAACTGAAAGAGGGCATAGGTGACTATACTAGTATCAAACAAAATAGACTTTAAGTAAAAAAATAAAAAAAAAATTAAATAAAAAAAAAACAAACTTACAAGTGAAACCAGCAGGTGGCATGATAAGGTGTTGAACTCCCACATGGTCAATTGTGGTTTGAGTCCTAGACCTGGCAGCTTGCTTTCTCACTTTGTCTCTCTCTTTTCCTTTCTCTCTCTCTCTCTTTTCTTCTCTCTCTCTCTCTCTGTTTTCTCTCTCTCACTCTCTGTTTCTCTCTGATGAGTGCATGTGACCTATAGGGAATTTTAAAAAATAATAATAAATAAAATTAAATAAATCTTTTTTAAAAAAAAACTTATAAGAAACTAAATGCACACATACACACTCAAACATGAAATGAAAGTTTTGATAAAACAAGAATATACACATCTGTAAACATTCATATCAGATCTTCAAAGTAAATGAAACAAAAACTGATAGAATTAAACAAATAGGTATTTCTGCATTTATAGCTGAAGACTGCAATACCTACTCTCCTTAATATAGAGAATGAGAAAGAAGATAAGTAAGGAAATAGAAAATTAAAGAACAAATAAACCAATTAAATCTAACAGACATTTACAAGACAAACACATTCCATCTAACAAAAGCATATGCATTTTTCTCAAGTGCAAATGAGACATTTTCCAGAATACACCATTTCTTAGGTCACAAGTTAGGTCTCAATAGATTTAAAAAGATATATATTATACAAACTATCTTCTCCAACCATGAGGTAAAGCTAAAATCAATAACATAAGTAAGATTGGAAAATTCACAAAATTGTGAAAATGAAACCCCTTCTAGAACAACCAGTGGATCAAAGAAGTCACAAGGGAAATTAGAAAATACTTAGAGATGAATGAAAATGAAAACACAATATACCAAAACTATAAGAGACAACAAAAGTAGTGCTAAGGGAAAAATTTATAGCTATGCATGCTTACATTAAAAAACAAAAAGGGGGGGGGGCGACTAGGAGGCAGTGCAGCAGTAAAACATGGCACTCCGGGAAGCTGATACACATGGGAAGGTTCCTAGTTCATATTGAGAGACCTCCCTGAGTATACCAGGCATGTATGTGCCTATGATTCAGGGCTAGCTGAAGCTGGGGGTGGATTGTGGTGTCAAGACCCTGTTGAGGGTACTGTCTCTTTCTCTCTCTCCCACTTATGAAAGGAAGAAAAGTTAAAAAGAAAAAAATGAAAAAGCCTGATATCATAACATAGGAATTTAATATTAATAAGAAGTGAAGAAACTGTACCGCACCAAGCACTTCATTAAGGATTAACACTAAGTAGGGAAAAAAAAAAATCAACAACAAACAGCCACTGAGACCTTCTCATATACCAGGCACTGTCCTAAGTATTTTTCAGGCATTAACAAATTTAATCTCCCCATTGTTTTTTTCAAGTGAGGAAACAGAGGCACTGAATGATTGAGCAACTTTCCCAAGACCACACAGCTAGTATGTGGCTGAGGGCACGCTCATAACCACTATGTAGTAGATGACCCAAACCCACTCTCACCAGTGTTCAGCAGAAGTAGGACATTGCTCTGTTCTTCTTTCCTCTGTCAAATAAAGAGAAAGTGAGGGTAGAGGTGCCATAGCTGGGAAAAATCCTAAGCCCATGGCCCATGGCCTCTTTTCTTCTTCCAGATCCTTCACTGTATGTAGACATTTGCTTTGCCCTGTGAAATTCACAGGATACAAGAATGTCAATGAAGAGAGAATTTAGAGATGATCTCACCCAGTGTTTCCCAGAATATAAGGCCAACTATTGGTGGCACGGAGATGAAAGCAGAAGCTTTGCAGATGTAGCACAAATGCCATTTTAAGAAAACTATTTGATGGCAGTTATCAAGAGTTTTTGTCCTTTCTTTTCCCTCTGCCTGGACTGTTCCCCAGGCCTTTAGGTGTTCTTCCTTCTTTCAGGTTTTAGATCAAAAGCCTCAGAGAGACCACCCGTGACCATCATAGCTCAAGCAGCACACCCATGCATACACACCCCTCTGGACTTCATTGCCCTAGTTCACTTTTTTTTAAAGCATGCCCATTATCTGAAATCTTACTTATTTAATTATTTTGTTGCCCATCTTCTCTCCCCCTTTTCCGTGAGAGTCAAGCTCTGTGAAGACAGATACCATCGCTGCATTTTGCTTAAAATACACCTCCAAGATCCACAGTCATCTAGAACACAGAAAGTGCTCAATATAAATCAGTTGAAATCAATTACCCTTCAATCTGATTAAGCAGTGGATATCTCAATTTGGTGCGCTCATTGCAGCAAACAAAGTTCTTTCTTAAATGCAGATGACTCGGGTCAGCCAGTGGTGTCATGTTTAAGGCAGCTGGATTCCTCATGGCCTACAGTGTGGTTGGAGTACTGGGCCAGACAGCTTAAAAACATGTTGGGTGTGTGGATGTCTGCCTGAAATCTCAAAAAGGAGGGAGAATGGGGAAGGGATTGTAGCATGACCATTCCCCACTGGGGACACCTTCTCACTTTCCCTCTCTCTGTCTCTCTCCGAGGAGCACATGATCCTTTTGGCAAATTAAAAGAAAAAGAGAGAGAGATGATGCTACACACCTCCAAATCTTCCACACTCCGTTTCTGAAGTCCAAAATGGGAGGATTGGCAGAGATGGTGAAGAGGGAGGACTGGGAAAAGGAAGGTGGAGGAAGCTGAAGTCAGTGCAGGGGATGCCTCAGATGTTAAGGGACCGCCCTCCAGCCTGCCCCAGGCAAGATGATTTTGCAGCTGTAGTGAGAGTCGCTGAGTCAGTGAGGGTCCTGGCAAGACAATGGCTCACCTGCTGTTCTGCAGTTTTGCCCAATCCTGGGGACATGGGTGGGCAGAATGTTTGCTAACTGACACTCAGTGCCTAATTACCTCCCTCCTGGATCCTGATATCTGCAATTTCCACCCACTGTGAGGAAGGCTTTCAGAGTCCAGAGGGAATTTTGCAGCAGAGGTTTAGAAGAAGAATCTTTGGAAAAGGCTGTTTACTGGTTCAAAAGTCAAGAGTCAGGCATTAGTAGCCCTGAGCCTACCACATTCTCTC
>NW_006159707.1:99811-115284 GCF_000334495.1 Tupaia belangeri chinensis | reverse complement strand
ACTGTCCTAAGTATTTTTCAGGCATTAACAAATTTAATCTCCCCATTGTTTTTTTCAAGTGAGGAAACAGAGGCACTGAATGATTGAGCAACTTTCCCAAGACCACACAGCTAGTATGTGGCTGAGGGCACGCTCATAACCACTATGTAGTAGATGACCCAAACCCACTCTCACCAGTGTTCAGCAGAAGTAGGACATTGCTCTGTTCTTCTTTCCTCTGTCAAATAAAGAGAAAGTGAGGGTAGAGGTGCCATAGCTGGGAAAAATCCTAAGCCCATGGCCCATGGCCTCTTTTCTTCTTCCAGATCCTTCACTGTATGTAGACATTTGCTTTGCCCTGTGAAATTCACAGGATACAAGAATGTCAATGAAGAGAGAATTTAGAGATGATCTCACCCAGTGTTTCCCAGAATATAAGGCCAACTATTGGTGGCACGGAGATGAAAGCAGAAGCTTTGCAGATGTAGCACAAATGCCATTTTAAGAAAACTATTTGATGGCAGTTATCAAGAGTTTTTGTCCTTTCTTTTCCCTCTGCCTGGACTGTTCCCCAGGCCTTTATGTGTTCTTCCTTCTTTCAGGTTTTAGATCAAAAGCCTCAGAGAGACCACCCGTGACCATCATAGCTCAAGCAGCACACCCATGCATACACACCCCTCTGGACTTCATTGCCCTAGTTCACTTTTTTTTAAAGCATGCCCATTATCTGAAATCTTACTTATTTAATTATTTTGTTGCCCATCTTCTCTCCCCCTTTTCCGTGAGAGTCAAGCTCTGTGAAGACAGATACCATCGCTGCATTTTGCTTAAAATACACCTCCAAGATCCACAGTCATCTAGAACACAGAAAGTGCTCAATATAAATCAGTTGAAATCAATTACCCTTCAATCTGATTAAGCAGTGGATATCTCAATTTGGTGCGCTCATTGCAGCAAACAAAGTTCTTTCTTAAATGCAGATGACTCGGGTCAGCCAGTGGTGTCATGTTTAAGGCAGCTGGATTCCTCATGGCCTACAGTGTGGTTGGAGTACTGGGCCAGACAGCTTAAAAACATGTTGGGTGTGTGGATGTCTGCCTGAAATCTCAAAAAGGAGGGAGAATGGGGAAGGGATTGTAGCATGACCATTCCCCACTGGGGACACCTTCTCACTTTCCCTCTCTCTGTCTCTCTCCGAGGAGCACATGATCCTTTTGGCAAATTAAAAGAAAAAGAGAGAGAGATGATGCTACACACCTCCAAATCTTCCACACTCCGTTTCTGAAGTCCAAAATGGGAGGATTGGCAGAGATGGTGAAGAGGGAGGACTGGGAAAAGGAAGGTGGAGGAAGCTGAAGTCAGTGCAGGGGATGCCTCAGATGTTAAGGGACCGCCCTCCAGCCTGCCCCAGGCAAGATGATTTTGCAGCTGTAGTGAGAGTCTCTGAGTCAGTGAGGGTCCTGGCAAGACAATGGCTCACCTGCTGTTCTGCAGTTTTGCCCAATCCTGGGGACATGGGTGGGCAGAATGTTTGCTAACTGACACTCAGTGCCTAATTACCTCCCTCCTGGATCCTGATATCTGCAATTTCCACCCACTGTGAGGAAGGCTTTCAGAGTCCAGAGGGAATTTTGCAGCAGAGGTTTAGAAGAAGAATCTTTGGAAAAGGCTGTTTACTGGTTCAAAAGTCAAGAGTCAGGCATTAGTAGCCCTGAGCCTACCACATTCTCTCAACATTACATGGGGAAACTACCAAGGGCCCTGCAGAGGAAAGTAAGAGGTTAGGCACAGTCATAGTCATTATAATAAATAATAAATACTGTGCAACGGATACTTAGATGCTATGAGGAATAAGAGGGAAATAAAATGAAGAAGCGGTTTTGAGCAGCAGGAGGAAAATCTCTACACCAGCCATTTGCCCATCTCCTATTGTCCAGTAATTAACAAGTGTCGTTTAAAGGAAGCAGCAGCAGTGTAATGAAAATTCTGGCATCCAACAAACCTGGTTCAGCTACAAACTCCACTACTCATCCATAGGTCCATTACCCCATGGAAGGACAGTTTAGTGCCCTTATCTTTAAACTGGAAACAATATAACTCACCTCAAGGTTCCAGTGATTAAAGGAGTTAATGTAATGAGCTGAGTGGGCATTCCATAGCTGTAAACTTTATTTAGCCACTTTTTTTCTTCTATTAATATTTAAAACTTTTTACTATTTTAGGGACCAGTACGTAGAGTGGTGATTAAGGCACCGGACTCCCATATGACTGACTGTGGTTGGAGTCCTGGGCCTGGTGGCTTGAAAATCATGCAGGGCATAGGTGCATGCATTCCCAAAATACCAGAAAGAGAATAAAGAAGAAAGGATTGAAATCCCACTGGAGGGGGGGAAGTGATTTCTCCTTTCATTGTCTCTCTCTCTCTCTGGGGAGTACACACACCCTAGAGCAAAAACCTTAAAAACAAAATCAACTTCTTACTATTTTACAGCATAATAAAGCATTTATTAAACTATGATGAGGCTGGTTCTGTGGCCTGGTGGTTATGGCAGCTGGATCCCACATGGCCAACTGTGCAATTTGGATCCTAGATTTGGCAGCTTGAGAAATATATTGTGTGTGTGTGTGTGTGTGTGTGTGTGTGTGTGTGTGTGTCCAAAATCCCAAAAGGAGGGAGAGACAGAGGAGAAAAGACTGCAGTGTGACCATTTCCCATGGAGGATGGGTGCTTCTCCTCCCCTTCTCTGCCTGTCTATCTCTCTCTGGTAAGAACATACACTCTCTGGCATAAGTTTCTTGACAAATTCCTACTGATAAAGAAGTGACTACATTGCAATTAGCATGCTGCTATATGTTAATCTCTATGTCCTCCTGGAAGAATGAATGGCAACTGTGGACTAGATACTCATACCTTTACCACATATCCTCCCAACAACACGGTGAGATATGCAGTATAGAGTGCATCTGGTAAAGAAGAGAAAATTGAGACTTACATTGGGTGAAAGGCTTGCCTACAGCCCCACAGCTCCTATTCTGTGGGATAGGGACTTGGATGTACTGATTCCAAATCTCAAGTTGCCTTTTCTTCCTTTGCAAGTCTAAGTCAAGTTATCTGCCTTATAATAAAAATAAGGTCTGCAGTGGTGTTTGTTCATTTGGAATCCTCTGGGGATTAGTAACTATCTGGAACGTGGAACAGCCTAATCGTCACTCCAAACTTTCCACAGAAACATCTACGGTTCCTTCAACAGCTGTGTGTGGCTCGTCTTCCTTGGCCTTACTCCATTGTGTTACTCAGTGAGCCTACTCTTGTGGCATTGTTGGCTACACCAAAATGGAGTTAGAGCTTCAGAGAGATGCTGAAATCTTCAGGTCAAAATCCTCCTCACAGCCCCCCTACATTTATTAGCTCAACTTTAAGGCATGGTATGTTTTCATTGAGTCTAATAAGAATGTGGCAGCTGAGGTCAGTTGAGAGCCACTAACTTGTATGTCCTATTTCATACTCATTCCAAATATGTATATTCACTGAGCAAAATGTCAGGTGGGATCTGCTGAAAGTTGTACTTTTACTCTCTTTTCCTGCTTGTATGTTTGCCCTCTCTCTATCTCTCTCTCTCTATCTCTCTCTCTCAACTGTATGGTTAAGTTGTCAGATATCAAAGAGATTTCATTATGAGCAAAACATAGGCTTGGGGAACAGAGCCCTCATTTAGGAATCTGACCATCGCAACCCACTTTGGAGGCTTCTTTTAGTCACCTATTCTTTAAGTATTTTCCAAGAGCTTCCTGCTGGATAATGTAGGCTTCTCGCTGCCAAAGACTCTACCTGAGGAACCTTAGCCTTATTGCCAGTTCTGCCCATTTTTGAATTCCAGTGACTCTCAGGTTAGTCAGTGCACTCGCCTAGGGTCCTAAGCCGAGTTCATGACGCAGACACTGGCTGTGTATGCGGACACGCCACACGAAGTTTAAACTCAGAGGCTTAACTCAGCATTCACCTTTCTCTAGCCCATCACCCCAAATGGAGTCTTCCTTCATCATTTCTAGGTACCCAAGGCAGAAAACTGGACAACATGTTGACCTCTTTCTTTCATTTTCTGTACTATAGGGGACTGAAAAACAGTTTCCCTCACCCATTCAGGTTCTTTGGCTAAACTACAAATTAAATGAACAGAAAATGGGAAAAAAAAATTTTTTAATTGTTTATTTACCATACACATGGAGTCCTGCGAAATATGAGACTCCAAGAAGGATCAGATGATTGAAGTTTATGTAACATCCTGCTGAGAAGCTTTGGGGTTCTAGGGTGTGGCAGCAACACAAGTGGTGGAAGGGTGAGGAGCGGAATTGTTCAATGAATAAGGGCTGTCTCGTGCAGGTAGCCTCTCAGGTATTAAAAGCTGTCTTAGAGCAGCCCTTGCAAGAATCAGAATCCAGACAGTTTGTCTGGGAGAGGTGTGTCCTGATGTGAAGCCAAGATTCAAGACAACTGAGTTCTGTCTTTAGGCAGATAAGGGGAGCACAGAGAAAGCCTTCTCTATTGGCTGTTCCCCTAGTACCCTGGGTTTAAAGTAACCAGCACTGGGACCAGCAGATGGTGTAATGGTTACATTGTTGTACACCCACATAGTTGACCTGGTTTGAGTCCCAGACCCAGCAGCTTTTAACTCATCCCAAGCACGTGTGCATGCTTGCCCAAAATCCCAAGAGGAGAATGGAAGAGAATGGTTATCCTGCCTGGAGAGTGATTTTTCACTTTTTGTCTCTCTGTCTTTCTTGGTCTCTCTGATGGGCACATGTGCCCTATAGCAAAAATCTCTCTTAAAATAAATAAACAAATAAATAGCCAGCACCAAAGCAATGTTTTAGGATGGCTTTTCCTAAGCTTCAACAGCTCATTACAATGCCAAGTTCTATAGATTTTGCCTCCTAAAAAATGCTTGATATTCATTTTCTCTTCATTTTTAAGTTCCAAAAATTGTGATTTAATAGCTTAAGAGCAGAAATGATCTATTTTTAGATATTTTTGGATTTTTACCCCTAGACATAAAAATCTGATTAATAGATAATGTAATGGTTAAGAAAATGAATGTGGGAGATCATGTAGTCCTTATATTTTTTCCTGCAATTGCTAGAGGGTTCATGTTCTTGCTAGAGAGAAAGAAAGAGACAGAGAAGGAGAAGCAGTAAGTACCTCCCAGTTGGCCATTTTCATGCAGCAATCCCTTCTCCTCTGCCTCTACTTCCCATCAGGACTTGGAGTGCACACACACACACACACACACACACACATTCACTCAGCATGTTTTTCAAGCCACTGGGGCCAGAACTTGAACTGCAATCAACCATGTAGAATCCTATTTCCCTAACGACTAGGCCACTGGGTTGGCCCATGGCCCTTGTTTCAATTTAAACTCTTCCTTATAATTGTTCTGTGACTTTAGTCAATTTACCTAGCATCTTGTAGCCTGGTTTTCTCATCGACAAAACAGGGGTATTATTATCTCACACTATTATAGCATTTACTCTAATGCCTCCGTATTCTAAATGCTATCTATAGATTAACACCCTTAAGCCTCCCAGTTGTGTCTGAGATAGGAACTGTATTTACCCTCATTTTATAGATGAATGAATTGAGGCACAGAGAGGTTATAAAGCACTCGGCCCATTCAGCTAGGAAGTGGTAGAGTTGGGTGTTGCAGTTCAGATGCTCTGGCTCCAGAGTCCTTGCTCTTAACCATCCATTTGTAAGACTTGTCTTCGGGGGCTGGTAGCAGGGCTAAGTTCCTATGTGCGAAATGCTTAGCACAATGCCTAGTACATGGTAAGTGCCAGCCATCAACATACACCTAATGGGCTTGCAGTTTTTTTTAAAAAATTAAAAGGTCGTAGTGGTCCAGCTCCCTAAATGTAGATTCTATGGAGCTTTGCCTGCCAGTTTTATTCCTTGTGAAACTATGGCTGATTAATTGCCACACGACTCAGACCAATCTCCAAAATTTGATTACTGCACCTGCTCTTCTGTCTCGTATGATGACCAAGCCCTGATTCCCTTCGGTGATTAACGGCACCATATGGGTCCAGCTATCCTGGACTTTTTCCTCCCCACTGGGTTCAGGGAACCTATTATCACCTGCATCTCTGGTTCCTTGAGGATAGCCACTATAATGTGCAGGAGTGTATTTTGGAAGTTCATTACCTCTCTCTTAAAGCCCTCAGTTTGCTCATTTATTCATATAAAAATTATTAATCAAGGGGCCAGCAGGTGGTGTGGTGGTTAAGGTGCTAGACTCCTACCAGGTTGTGACTGACCATGGTTCAAGTCCCAGACCTGACAGCTTTCTCTCTCTCTCTGTCTCTCTCTCTCTCTGTCTCTGAGCATATGTGCCTTATAGCAAATTAAAATAATAATAATAATAATAAATAAAATTAAACAAATAATTCTTTTAAAAAAACATTATTCAAATGTTAACTTTATGTTAGGGACTGTTGCCCTGATTTTCCCACAGTCCTCAGGGCATCCTTTAACCTCTGCTTTTACCTCTCCCTTCAAATGTTTCTGAAACTTTCAAGGGTCAATTCTCCCACATCTGAAAGACATACGAAACTCTTTTTTTTTCCTCAGGAAATGTGTCCCAGGGACATATTATTATTATGTCTTATTTTTATTTGATTTTGCTCTTAAGAGAGAGAAAAAGGAGAAGAGATAGGTATTTTTGACAGCATCTTACCATGTCACCTTTCTCCTACCCCAGCCTCCCTATTAGCTAGAAGTGCAGGTGTACCTAGCCACCTGGCATGTTCAGGTGGGCCCCGGAACTGAACCTGTGCTTCCAGGCAATCTCCAGCTTCCCAAGAGATGCACAATCTGTGCCCCACTTTGGTGGCACCATTATTATATTGTTAAGAGCCCACTGCTCCTAGTTTACATTTATTCGGAAATGTCTAGGCCCTTCTCTTCCACACTTTCTTTCACGCCCCCAGAGCAGCAATCCCCTAGAGCCAGTGCAGCTTTCCTTGCCATTCCTCCTGTACAACCCACCCCTCCCCTTCGTAATCCAGAGCAGAGGCTGCCTTGCACTTTATGAAGGACACAGGATAATAACAAAATCGCTGATAATGCTAAAGATAGCTTTTAATGAATCTTGTTTCTGGGTATTACTGGAAGCATTTTCACTGGCGAGAGAGACCTTTTCAAGCTCCAAGGGTTTCACATTTGGAGACTTTTACAGCATTAGGAGAGTTGTTTACTATTGGCTCAAAAAATATTTCCTTTGACAAGAGCTAGATCTAATTTGTTAAACTGGTTGCTTTTGGTTTTTCTTTTTCTTTTTCTTTTGGTTTTATTATTATTTTTTAATCTGTATACTTTACTGGATGCAGAAATAGCTGAGGTGCATTCCTTTTTTTTTTTTTTTATTGTTTTTCTCCCTGCCTCTTGACAGCTTGTGTGGCCCAGTGCAGAAATGAAGCAGCCTGTTTTCTATTTAAATGCAGAGTCTCCAAGGTAGGTTCTGGTGGGCTGCAGGTGCACTGCCTTGCTTCCAGGGGATTCTAGGTGGACGGGCACTGCTCACTGAGCCCTCTGATCTTTCCTGACACTTCTCAACAGTCTTCTGCTCATGCCTCCTGGGTGCCTGCTGCTCTGCGCGGTGACTATCATTATGCCTCTATCTTTAAATGAGGACATCGAGGCACATTCATTCTTTCATTTATTTATTCAACAAATATTTGCTGACAGCCTACTGAGGTGCCAGTCGTCATCCTAGGCTCTGGCTATACAGCAGTGAGCAAAACAGTTAAAAATCTTTGACCATGATGAACTCAAATGTTAGGGGGATGAGGCAGGAACTAAATACTAAATGCGTATTACTTCTCACAGCGACAAGTGCTATGGAAAAATACACAGCAGAGAAATGCATAGGGAGATATGAGGATAGTTTTACAGAGAATCTTCTCACTGAAATGAAAGCACTTGAAAGAAATGAGGGAAGTGAGAAAGTTGGTGATATAGGTATTTTGCTATTGGGTGCGTGCGCTCGCCAGAAAGACAGAGAGAGACAGAGAGACAGAAAGTGAGAAATCACCCCCCAGGGGGGATGACCACGCCACAATCCCTTCTCCTCCATTCTCCTCTCCAGATCTTGGGCACGCACGCACATGCGCCCAGCATGAGTTTAAGCCACCAGGTCCGGCACTCAAAACCACGATCTACTACATGGGAGACCAGTGACATAGCCATTACGCTAACTGCTGGTCCTGGGGAAGGACATTTTTAGGCAGAGGAAACCATAATTGCACAGTTCCTGAGCCAGCATGATCGACGTGTAGAAAAGTGGCAGAGACCAAACTGGCTGGAACACAGTGAGTGGGGCAGCAGGTACAATCCAGTAAGTCAGGGGGTGATCAGGTCAAGCAAAGCCTTCCGGCCACTGAAAGGACTTGGCTTTTATGATAAGAGAGGGAGGCATTGAGGATTTTAATAAAGGATGGAGAAGACTGCAAAAAGTTCATGGAAAGTGGAATTAAACTATGAACTTATTTCAGTGCAGAAAAAAAAAAAAGAAATTCATACGTTATTTTTTTCCTCTCATAATATACATCTTCCGTGAACTTTCTGAAGACTCCTGGTGTGACTAAACCAACACAGTCTGCAGCTGGGACTCAGTCCACTCCATTCTAAAGCCTACGCATTTTTCCTCATACCGAAGCTGATTCCTCTTCTTATTTTAGTGTAATGTTTTGTGTCTGCACCTGTTTGTCCCCCAAGTCTGTGGCTCATCGAGGTATGTTCTGAAGCTTGAGCTGAATATACTTCCATTTTTACATGATGTAAGAATTTAGCAAAAATTTATGAAGTAGACAAGTTTCTGTACCAAGGGGGGAAAAGTGAATTCTTAAAAAAAAAATAAAAGAAAATGAATATATAACCATAAAATACATGTACATTTTTCCGTCCTACCTGTTTCCATTCAATATTTGCACCTGCAAATGAAACTCAGACAAATAATCCCAGTGTAATCATTTTGTATTTGTCATTTTAAATTTAATATTGGAACATAAGCATCTCACAACTTTCTGTAGATCTTTTTTTTATTAGGTATTTTTGTTAGAGGGTACATACGCTCCCTGGAGAGACAGAGACAGAAAGTGAGAAATCATCCCCCAAAGGGGATGGCAATGTCAGAGTCCCTTCTCCTCCATTCTCCTCTTGGGATCTTGGGCATGCACACACCATGCACACTGCGTGAGTTTTGTTTTGTTTTGTTTTGTTTTTATGAGAGGTTTTTGCTGTAGGGCGCGTGCGCTCGCCAGACAGACAGAGAGAGACAGAGAGACAGAAAGCAAGAAATCACCCCCCGGGGGGAGGGGATGGCCACGCTGCAATCCCTTCTCCTCCATTCTCCTCTCGGCATCTTGGGCACGCACACACACGTGCCCGGAGTGAGTTTTAAGCCACCGGGTCCGGTACGCGAACCGTGGTCGACTACGTGGGAATCCAGCGACATAGCCATTACGCTAACTGCTGGTCCCTTCCACTGCGTGAGTTTTAAGCTGCCTCATCCAAGACTAGAACCAAGGTAAACTGTGTGGGAGTCTAGCAACATAACCATTACACCATCTGCTGGTCTCATCTATAGATCTTTTGTATCACTAATCAATTTAGCTTTCTAAGGAAATGATATCATTTACTTTACCAATTTAATTTTTGGTCCTTTAGAAACCAAGAATGAGGTGTTTATTTTTTCTTTTTGCTAAGATAGATAATATAGCAACGAACATCATCGTTCAGCTTGTTGATTTCATTGTCTCATTTTTTCAGGCTGTGTTCCCAGAAGTGAGATTGGTGGATCCAAGGGTAGCAACACTATTTATAGTTACTGGTCAGAATAGTTATTCTGCTTTCCAGTGATCATTGCAGTCATTATATGCATGGGCCCCAGTATTGTCTTTCTAGTTCAGGCAGAAATTGCCTCTCTTCCTGTTATAGTCTAAATGGTGTTGAGCGTAGGAGATGTTGCAATAATGGTAAAATCTACCCTTTATCAAACATCTATTCTGCATCATTTTCTCTTTCAGTCTTTACAATAGTCTTCACTGGCCTGTGTTCTTGTTTATTTTAAACAAGGGAAGGAACCAAATCACAGAGAGATCAATAAGTAACCATAAGCCATAATCCCAGTTAACCAGAAACAGGAGAGAGACTCAACCCCACCTTCGTCAGACACTTTTCCTCTATATCACCCTGAGCCCATGGGTGATGTGCTGTATTTCCACTCAAGGAGCTTCCAGTTTAGTGTGGGAGATAGTTTATTGTTTTAAATATGATCATGGTGAGTTTAATAGTAGAGATATGCTAAAAGATGAGAGACCCAAGAGGGAATAACAGTGAGGCAGAAAAGATTTCACAAAAAAAGGTGACAGTGGAAAATAAGAATTTTCCAGAGAAAATATAAGAAAGCATTTCAGAAAAGAGAACATTGTGCTAGTAAATAAATAAATAAATAATAAAACAGGGACTAGCACATGGCATAATGGTTACATTGCTGAACTCCCAAGTAGTCAACCATGGTTCAAGTCCTGGACATGGGCTTAAAGCTCATGTTGGGAGAACTAGTGCTTTCAAGGTCTAAGAGATATGAAGATTTTCTGCTGAGAATTCTCCCTCCAGATCCCATTCTTGAGTGGTAGAGCCACCTGTGTCCTTCTCTCTGTCTCTCTCTGTCTCTTTCTGTCCCTCTGTCTTTCTCTCTGCCTTTTCATATCTTAATTTTTCTTTGTTTTAAAATTTTTAAGGTAAAATATTTTCTTGGCTCTCAGATTCTCCTTTATCTTGTTAATAATTAATTCCCTTTCCTCCTCTCCCATTTAGGAGAGAAAAAAGGGCAAAAAAAGACTGACTCTTCCATGGGAGCTGAGGACATATTTTGCTTTTTGAAAAAAAAAAATAATTTTGTTGTTGTTTTTCTTTTTTCTCCTCTTTTTGTTCTCTTTCTCTCTTTTTCCTTCTCTTTCTGTTTTCTTACCCTTTTTCTTTTACCTCTTCACTTTGCTGCTCAGCCTCCATGCACTGAATGTCTATACAGGTCTAAGTGAACCATAGCCAAACGTCCAAATACTATTAGGGTCAATGTATTCCTCAGTTCCCACTGAATCTGCCACAGGAGGGAGAAAAAATGGGAAAAGATGGCAGATCACCTCCTCCGGCACACTACTGAATGCTCAGATTGAACTTCTAGAAATTAGAGAGAAACATTTACTCATCAGATGATTAGAAATCACTGCAGAGGCAAAAGAAACATGAGAAACCAAGAAAATACCTCTCCCCCAAAGGAAAAGAATAACTCCTCTTCATCCACAAACAGAACAATAGAACTTGTGGAAATGTCAGATAAAGAATTTAGAATATTGGGACCAGCAGTTAGCATAATGGCTATGTTGCTGGACTCCCATGTAGTCGACCACAGTTCGCGTCCTGGACCCAGTGGCTTAAAACTCATGCCAAGCACAGGTGCGTGTGTGCCCAAGATCCCGAGAGGAGAATGGAGGAGAAGGGATTGCAGCGTGGCCATCCTCCCTGGGGGATGATTTCTTGCTTTCTGTCTCTCTGTCTCTTTCTGTCTGTCTGGTGAGCGCACACGCCCTATAAAAAAAAAAAAAAACAAAAAAAAAACTCTCCAAAAAAAAGAAAAAACTAATAGGCCAGCCATGGGCAAGCAAGTGAGCCAAGCAGGAGAAAAGGCCAAGGAGTTCCAGAAGGTGAGGAAGTTCTTGCATGATCTTAAAGAGAAAATACACACCACAAAAAAGAATCAAATGGAACTGTTAGAGAGGAAGGCTATAATACAGGAAGTCAAAAACTTCCCTTAAAGTATTAAAAGCAGACTAGCTCATATAAAAAAATTAAATCTTAGATGTGTAAGATAGAATTGCTGGACTAAAAAAAATCCACCACAAAGACTGGGAAAATAGCCCCCCAAAAAGAGAATAATACATGAGAAATACTAGATACCATTAAAGGTCCAAACATCCAGATAATTGGTATCCCATAAGGTGAAAAGACTAGTAAGGGCATTGATAATATGTTCCATGAAATCCTGGAAGAAAACTTTCCAAAACTAGAGTCTACATCTGCACTAATTTTCTTTGAGGTCCTGGGTAATCTCCTATGTGTAGCCAGATTTGAGGATCAGCATTTCAGAACCCTGTAGACCAGAAGAATTAGTATACACCGAGAGCTGGTTGGAAATGGAGAATTTTAGGCTCTACCCCAGACCTTCTGAATCAGAATCTATACTATACCAAAATCCCCAGGTGATTTATATATACATTAAAAATTGGAATATGTACATACATATTTAGAGTTTTGTCATAGGGCATGTGCACTCACCACAGAGAAAGACAGAGAAAGACAGAGAGGGAAAATGGGAAATAACCACCTAGAGGGAATGGCCATTCTGCAATTCCTTCTCTTCCATTCTTCTCTAGGAAAAGTATAATCCTCAACATTGGGTAAAATAATCTTTTATAAAAATTTTCCATATCAGGCCACCAGGTAGCATGAAGATGAAGGTACTAGATGCCACATGGCTGATTGCATGGTTCAAATCATGGACCCGGCGGCTTAAAAATCACTCTGGGTGTGTGAGCCCAAAAGCCTGAGAGGAGAATGGAAGAGAAGGACTGTAACGTGGCCATTCCCCTTGAGGGTGATTTCTCACTCTCTCTGTCTCTGGCAAGTGCATATACCCCACAGCATTAAATTTTTTCCCTGTATTTTAATTTGTAATTGTATCGATTTAGTCAGTCACTATGTCTGTGTTGCTTGATTTTTTGTGTTTGTGTTGTATATAGTTTTCTTTTTTTCTTGCAATTATATGATGTCATGTAGTCTATGCCTATATATATGTTTAGATGATTATATGAAAGTGGTCTCTCCTGTGTGAGGGTGTAGTTGAGGTATGCTCATTACGTGTGTACACTCGACTATGTACTGTGTTTTTCTCTTCCAAGTTGCTACAGGTGGGGACATTATTGAGATTTTGGATAAGGTAATTTTAGAGTGAGTCTGTAATACACTTTAGAGGAGAACCAACACCCTTTGACTATTAGCACTAAATATTGTGTCATGCATGGTCACGTGATAATAAAAGTGTTTCCATTATTCTTATTTTTCAAATATTCAATAATAATCATGCCGAAAAAAGAAATGTTATACACGGTGAAGATACATGTGATTAAATGTAATATAAAACAAAATAAATGGGAAGACAAAACCGGAAAAAAACTTAAAGAAAGGAAACATTGTTGACATTGATGAATCTTACTCTGTGTTTCTATCGTATATTGTATATTGATAAACACCTCTTTATTATAATTATAAAAGGGTATATATTTTGTTGCTGGTTCAGGAGGGTCAGAAAAAAGTCTGTAATTGTTGGAGTTGACCAAGATAATAAATTATACATCGTTTAAAAACTAAAAAAATGTAATATAAAACAAATAATAATTAATAAATAAATAAATGTGTTTCCTCACATTTCCAAATGCCCACTAAGAGTGTGAAAACCACAATGTATGAAAGAGAAGAATGGATTCTTGTATACAAATCTGCAAGTGACTTTGTAGCTGAGTGTAGATCCTTGTATGTGCAACGTGTAGTAGGAGCAGAAGATCATAACAGTTTGGTTCTAACGGGAGAATCCTAGGGGCTAGGCGGCAGTGCAGCTGTGATGCAGCTGGACCCACAAGGGTCCTTGGGTTCATGTCCCAGGACCTCCCTGAGACACCAGGCATGCCCATGTGTGCCCATGATCTGGGCCATCTGAGACTGGGATGGATCATGGTGGGAGGACCCTGTTCAGAGTGCCTCTGTTCTCTCTCTCTCTCCCTCCCTCCCTCTGTCTGTTATAGAAGAAACAGATTGGTGGATTTTAAAAAAAAGTAAATAAAGGGAGAATCTTCTGTGTGTCTGTGCACATCAATCACGTTGCACACTTGTAGTCCTGACGTTGGTCCAGACTGTGAATTGTAGACAGCACCACAGAATCATTTAAAGCAACACAAATGTGTTTGTGCAGTCAGAGTCACACAGTGTAGCCAAACAAAAGATCTCATGCTAGAGACCAAAGATCACATGAAACCTGCACTCACATGGACTGACAAATTGCATACAAACTTACACACGTGCATAGCGTCATCATCATCCTTTTCAATGCCCATGTCACACAGAGCAGTGCAGACACTCACATCCTGAGACACTTGCACAGACCCCTGAGGCACACTTGGAGGAGAACCCCCAAAGAAACATGAACCACAATCC
This sequence comes from Tupaia belangeri chinensis, assembly GCF_000334495.1. Classification (NCBI taxonomy): domain Eukaryota; kingdom Metazoa; phylum Chordata; class Mammalia; order Scandentia; family Tupaiidae; genus Tupaia; species Tupaia belangeri. The sequence goes on along the minus strand of NW_006159707.1, from coordinate 100,979 downwards.
TCAAGGGGAAGCTCGAGACCCATTGTGTTATGGCTGACCTTAAAGATGTTGCTTCTAATTTTCTGTTTGGAAAACTTAAAGGATTTACACTGAACAGTGGAATAAATGGAGATACAAACAGCAGAGACTAAGACCGCTTGCCACTGTACTCAGAGCAAATCCCTGAACCCAGTCTCCCGACAAGAAAACTTCCCAAATACAGAGCTCTCCCTTCTCTCCCTGTGCTCAGTCCTGCTTGCTCTAAAACCCCAATTATTTCAGACTCTCTTTGTGTTATTTCTCATGTCTAAATGCATGCCTTGGGAGGCCCAGAGGAATCTTGCTTATTGCTTACAGCTCTTTCTTGGACCAATACAACTCATGTTCTCTGAAGACGAGAATGCTAGAAGAGCATTTCTTGATTTTTTTCACAAGGGGCTAAAGTATCCAATTATCATCACATCTCGATAATTCACAACTAGAAGAATAGATGCTCCAATTAGAAAAGAAGAAAAACTCCACATTTTTAATATGGCATTTCAAAATGACATGTCCCCAGTTATAGAAAGACAAATAAACTGTTCACACAAAAATCCTCAGATTCATTCAAAAACTCTGACCAAAAGAAGCACATGGAGTTACTCTCAGGAACACACTTTCCCAGCCCCACCAAAACCAAGACATTTAAGGAGACCCTGAGGCCCATACCTGTCCACTGTAGCAACTGCCCATACCGAAACATCCACACCCAGCTGTGGACACATCCGTTTCCTTAGGCAACTCAGCCTTTATCTTGGAGAATAAGAAATGATAGAAAGTTCACAGAACAGCCAATCCACTGATGAGAGTTGACAACAGACATCTCAAAATACCTTCCAGAATGACCAATACCTTGGATGTATCAGAACGTTAAATGTCAGCCATAATAACAAAGAAGCAGAGATGTATCAGGGAGACTCTAACAAAGAAGGTCAGAAGTTTTAACAGTTTTTGTTTTTTTTTTTCCTTCTTCTCATTAACAATTATTTGTGAGCCTCTTTGACTGAAGGGCTATGTTTTCTTCCAAAGACTTTGTTGCAGCTACTGTTATTATTAATTTGTAGACACAGGGAGAGCAGAAAAATACTTCACAGTGGCAGTAAGTGCTCTATTCTAACACAAAAAGCTTCTCAGAGCCATTTTTCCTGCT
>NW_006159707.1:56150-99791 GCF_000334495.1 Tupaia belangeri chinensis | reverse complement strand
TTGGGGTCTGCACTGGACTCATTACACCGTCCCTTAGTTACAGATCAGAGAAGCCAGAGCTAAACTTGGCAAACAGGGGAGAGATGTATCTTGACAGAGACACAAAGAGAAAGAGAAACACAGAAAAAGCTTTGGAAAGGAGAGAGAAAAACAGAAAAAGAAAGGGGGGAGTATGAGAGATGGAAAGAGAAAGAGACCGTGAAAGCAAGAAAACTGACTCAATTCATGAACATTGCTATGTGATTGATAAAAATGCTTATGGTAAAAGTCATCCTGTGAGAGAAAAAGATGGTGCATATTTAAGTGTGCCTGAGAATGGAAAAGATGGTAGGAAAAAAGGCAGCGAAGAGGCACAAAGTATGTGCAAGAGAGAAGACTTCAGAAATTCTGTGGGCAGGTACACATGTGTCTGAGAGAGAGAGAGAGAGGAATAAAAGAGAGATTAAGGGAGAAAGAGAGGGGCTGGCAAGTGGTGTGGTGGTTAAGGGCGCTGGCCAATTGCAGTTCAAGTCCCAGACCTGGTAGCTTGCATTCTCTCTCTCTCTCTCTCCCTCCTTCCCTCCCCTTTGCTCTGTCCCTCTCTGGTCAAATTAAAATTAGTAAATAAATAAATAAAGTTAAATAAAATAATTCTTTTGTACAAAGGAGAGAAAGGAAGAGAGGGAGAGCAAGGGAAGTAAAGAGGGAGGAAGAGAAGAAGAGAGAAACAGAGACAGGAAGAGAGGGAGGGAGGCAGAGAGGAAGGGAAAAGAAAGAGAAGGAGAAATAGAGAGAGCAAGAGAGAGAGAGAGAGAGAAGAGACAGCATGCACCAAGTTATGGAGAGGTAAAACATAGCAGAGAAAGTACAAAATTCCATGAAATTGACTCAGCAAATAATCAAGTTCCCAAACGCTATTTCACAAAATGATTTTTTCAGGAATATTATAAAACATATCTAATTACCAAAAATCTGTTTCCCTTAAGCATTTTTAAAGTTTATGGCAATTTATAGTAAAACAACTTCTGAGGACTTGTATAAAATTTTAGTTGACTAATTTTCGTTTTGTATTTCTAAATAATATTTAATGGGATATTTTTGACCTGTTTGCCAGCCCTGGTCTTTTGAAGAAAGGGAAAGAAATGACACGGCTGGGAAAAGAGAAGAGAATCAGAATGCCTTTCAGAGAGAGGCAGACTGCAAGGTAGTGGGAAGAGGGACCAAGAGCAAAGAAAAACACAAAGTCTAGATACACAAACGAAGACCTGGTGCTGGTATTCAAATGCTTCATAATCTGTAATTCATGCGTGCAATAACTGAGGACTATAATTCTGCCCTGTTACCAATAACTGAGGACTATAATTCTACCCTGTTGCCTTTTATGATAGCCCTGCCTCCCTTCTATTATGATGTGCCTAAAATGCACTGAGCACACCTATCTTTAGTGTGTAATTGAGTCTTAACTCACACTCCAACATACGAGGCTCATTACAAAAGTTTATTCATTATTTTGCTTTCCATATATTATCAATAAAGAAAAAAATAGGTTAAAAAAGAGAGGAAAAAAAAGAAAAAGAATGAAAAAGGAAGAAAGAGAAAAAAGAAGAAAGAAAAAAGAGAGAAAGAAAGAGAAAGGAAGAAAGGAAAAGAGAGAGAGAGAAGGAAGAAAGAGGACAGACTAAGGTCTGAGAGAAAAGGTGCATGTCAGAGAGAAGGGATCTGAACATCAGAGGAAGATGAGACTCAAAGGCAGAAGATCCTCTAGGGTTAGGAAAATTACTCAAGACTGGTCTTCGCCCTCTTAGACCACTCCAAATGAATCCATATGACTTTATACATTGTAAAAAGAAAGGGACTGGATGGTGGCATAGCTGAGGCTGAGCTACATGGGAAGGTGCCAGGTTCAATTCTAGAGCCCTCTCTGAATACACCAGGGATCTAAGTGCCCATGATCTGGGACTGAATCATGGCATCAAGACTGTATGGGAGATTTCTGTGTCTTTCTCTCTTTTTTCCTGTCTCTCTCCCTCATGGAAGAGGTGAATAAATAGAATTTTTGAAAAAATTTATGGTAAATTAGTAAATTTAGAATACTTGTAAAATTGATCTTTAGGAATAACTATTGTAGCTTTTTTTATTTTATTTCTGTCAATGTTTCCTTCAACAGAGGATTTCTGGAATATGCTGTATGTCAGGCTTCTTGGGTACAACAATGAAAAATAAATTCAAGGTGTTCATTGTCCAGCATAATTAAAGTAGGATACCCTAAATTTTATGCTGAAGTCATGGTTTGGGCAATAGAGGAACTCCAGAAATGGGCCCCAGTCATTGCTGCCTGGAGGATTTGTTGTTTCAGTGAGCCTCAAAGGACAAGCAGTTGAAATATATAGGAATTGGGGAGGATTGCAAGAGGAAGTAGAGATCATGGGTTAGAACTAGGGTATTTCCACCAGGGGATTAAGTCAGTCTTGTGGGAAAGGAAAAGTTAATCTTCTGGATAATGTTTAGGATTGTAACTTAGAGGACTAGTGGGAGAGTGGGTTTTCATTGATATAAGAGATGTAGAGAAACAAGTTTACAAGTAATTAGATCAGATTTGGGTATTTTGAGTTCAAGTTCTGGTACATCATTCCAATGGAAGTGACCAGTAGGACTTTGATACAGGATTGAGACCCAGGAAGAGGTCAGGCTGAAGTAGAACTTAGCACCCTGGCTGTAGATATGATAGTCCAGGGTGTGTGTGAAGAGTAAGATAAAACAGCCAAGAATAGAACCCAAGTCACATCAGCATGTTGTGTCTTTTTGAGAATCTTCCAAATTCATGTGCAGTCTGTTTGCTATGAACAATCTCAGTGGTAGGACCCAGACACCATGCTCATATAATGGGAGCTATGTTTACACTACTGCCATGCATATCAGGCTAATTGCAGCTCCTTACATCTCTTTGAATTGTGGGGGCATGTTTAGAGAGCATGGGAGCTAAGATTATCTTATCTACTACCTGCTACATTTAATATAATTATATACTTATTTTTTTTAAAAAAATTGACTCACTCTTTTTAAATCAAAGTACCTATACTATCCTGAGTAAAAATATCTTCAATATTATGGCTTGATTTGCTAGTTATACTCATTAAAATGAAAACAAATGCATATATGAGCATTCTCCTAAAGATGTCCATCCATGTTTCACATTATTTCATGTCAGCTAAACCTAGAGCTCAGACTTACAATCGATGCACAACAGTCACCTAAGTCTCTCTGTTCCTCCTTCCTCATGTGTAAAAATAGGGCTAAGAATTATACTTATTTTGTATGGCTGATATGGTGATTAAATGTAACTATTTATAAAGTGTTTAGAAAAATGTCTTAGGGGTCAGCAGATGTTATGGAGGTTAAGGCACAGAATCCCACATGGCTGACTGTGTGGTTCAAGTCCTGGACTTGGTGGCTTGAAAATATCCCTGGGTGTGTGTGTGTGTATGTGTGCCCAAAATCCCTAGAGGAGAATGGAAAAGACAGGATTGCAGTGTGGCCATCCTCCCAGGGGAGGTGATTTCTCACCTTCTCTCTCTTTGACAAGTACATATACCCAATATAAAAAAAAGAGAAAAGAAAAGAAAAAGAAAAATGCCCTATGTGAGACTTTGCTACATAAGTACACGTCATATTATGGAGGCCTTGCCAGAGGTGCTATGGAATTGTACCCAAATAATCCCGTAGTTGTGAAGTGAAGACCTTAAATACATGTGGATGTAGATGTGCCTCGCTCTGAAAAGTTCTGGCAGGTGACTCATATCTGACTAACCAGGTAAGTTACCTGGTATCTGTTACCTGGCTCTGCGTTAGATAACTGACTCAGGCAGGCCAGACAACCTTCTTGTGGCTTTATTTGGAAATGTTGATGAAGAGTTTCTTCTTTTGATTTTGCTAATGTAACTCTGTCGTGCTAGTGGCCATCTTTGCCATCATTTGGGGAAAGAACATTTAAAAACACAGAAACACAGATATTAGAGAGAGAGAGAGAGGACGAAAGAGAGAGATTGTTGGTGATTAGTTTGAGTACCTGTGTCCAGTCATTCCCAAATCTAATATATTCTTGAATTTGTCAATTATGTGAATCCATAAATTCCTTTTGATTTTGGTTTAGGGGGTGTCTTATTATTTTATTTATTTATTTGTTTGTTTGTTTATTTCTTCCATGACAGACAGAGAGAGAAAGATAGAGAAAGAGAAAATAAGGCATCCTAACAGGTCTGCATGCTGTATCCCTATCCCTGACCTCAGCAGCCAGGATCACAGGCACACACATACCCAGCATGCACAGGGAGGCCTTAGGAGGTGGATCTCAGACCTTCTCATGTGGCCTCCAGGTTGTGGAGCATGTTACCACTCTGCCACCATGGCTGGTCATAAGAGCATCTTCTGTTGTTTAAGCGAGTTTGAACTGGGTTTCTGTCACTTCCAGGTAAAATGTTCTTGCTTAATATGTGTCATATTGTTTCACCCAGTCATACTTTTGCACAAGTTGTTCTTTTTATCCAGAATGTCTTGGACTTTAACTTCTTTTTAGCCCAAACTGTGGTCAATACCCAATTGAATTTCCTTTTCACCTTCCCGCATTTTCAGGTCAGGGAGTAGAAGAGAAGCCTTGTCCACATTGCCTTCTAAGATAGACTTGGGAACTGAGTCAAGGGGTTAATATGGAGACTAAAGCCTCAGTGGTCCCTAATGAATACGTGCAAGTCCATTTACTACACGGACAAATAAGTAGAGCAAAGTAATTAATGTAGTGGAAAATGACCACTAAGGAGACAGAGCTGCTTCAGTCTAGCAGCTCCTTTGTCTGCAAGGTCTGACTCTACTTTGGCTCTTACTATAATCCCATGGGCCCCCTGAGCAAACTTGCAGTAAAATACAAGTCCTAGTGCATTAGCAATATTGAGTGTGTTTCTGCTCTTTAAACCCAATAGAACCTGGAATGAATGAAACTGCCAACTACATGGATTTTGTTCAGATTTCAGCATTCTACTGACAAAGTAATGATGATTACAACAACATGAGGCAAGTGAGATGGGAGTGAGCCTGGAGTCTGGGAAGGCCCTATTCACCAGGACAGAGTAGGACCTGGAAGAAATGATAAACTTGCAAAAGCCAATTTAATTTTCATCCAGGCTGGGGACACGTTGTGTCCACGTAGCCCAAGAGTCTCCATCATCATTCTGACCAGTGACCAAGTGGACAGGACACCTGAGTAAGAGAGCTGAGATTTAACAGTCAGGAAAACAACAGAAAAAAATAGCCCCAGAGGCCTCAGTGACATAGGCAGTAGGGCATTGCTGCATGATGCTGCCCCCACACGGGAGGCCTAGGTTCGGATCCCTGGTTGATTTGAACATACCAAGAATGCCCTGGCTGGGAGGCTGGAGGGAGGATCGTAGTGTGAAACTGGTCTCTGTCTCTTTCTCTCTCTATCAAGAAATAGACACACAAACAAAAACTCCATAAAATCTTTCCATGTGATTTTTCAAGTAGAATTCATCATGAAGAAAGGAACCAAGGCAACGAGGGACCAAGATGGAAGAGCAAGTCCCAACGTCTAGGTTGGGGCCAGGTAGAAAAGGTAGGAACAACATGACTGCTCGGTTATTAGGGGCCAGGAGAGTTGCCCTGGGCAACTTGAAAACATTGGGCTAAAGTTGACTGTAAAGGAGATTACGGCAGCTGCACAAAAGATATTCCTGAGTCACCAAATTCTAAACTCCACTTCGCTAAACTTCGCCCTACGATTCATCTATTCAGAGGCCTCTGGCTATTGTTTGAGGAACTAGAGAAGAATGACCCTAGAGTGGAGAAGAAGGCAGGGGTGGACGCACCTTCAGGCTAACTAGACAGGTTTTGAAAATTCATAAGCAGAAAAACTAAAGCTCTGTGTGTCTCACTATGCCTTGCCCTTTCTGGAAAATTCTAACAAATCTATTGGAGCCTCAGCTTTTTGTGAATAAAGAGCTGTCTTTCAGAGCACAAGCACACTCCACAATGCCCATCTGCCGGCAGGTCCTGACCTTTTGCCATCTGGAAAACAGTATTTCTGGGCCCAGAATGCAATTGGATGGATTAGTTTAACTTGCTAAACCTTGGTTCACGAGATTGTACATTTGAATTTTAAAATATGGAAAATTAATTTCTTAAGTTATTAGGATAGAAAATTCAATAGGATTAATTCTCCTGGTTCAAAAATAATCATAGGTCACCATGGCAACGCACATCAATGGAGCAATACACAATGAATGAACATTTCCCCGTGTTTGGCTGTTTATTTAAGGCCTCTCTCTTCTCTGCCCCTGGCAGCATTTGTCAGGATGGCTGAGCCCCTTGGGTCTCTGCTTCTAACGAGCACGGGTCAAGGTAGTTATATCCAAGAGCCACCAAGACAGAAGGTGAAGTTTGGCTTAGAATCAGAGTTTTTTCTGGCTTAAACCTCATGCCCAGGAAATTAAAGGGTAAGGTTTGGAGAAAATACCAGCTATTACTCAAAATTCATGAGGTAGCTGTGGAAATGAAACTAGCAATGGCAGGGATTCAGGTCATTTACTGGGTGCCAAACACAACTCCTTAGAAATGAGAGAAAAATAGGTTCCGAACATACTAAGAAGGATTTTCAAGGCTGAACAATTCTGGCTGGCTAAAATGAGAAGACCAAGAGACACTGATCCCCTTTCCCATTTGATTTGGCCTGGACTGAGCTCAGACAGCAGAGTATTTCTCTAGTTCCCAAATTCTATTGTCAAGAAAGGTTGTACAGCTAAGTGATTGAAAGCATCTGCTCTAGAGTAACCAGTCTGAGCCTGAATGCAGGCTCCACTACATTATAGCCTTGGAAAATTCATTTCTACAAGGCTTGACTGAATCACCTGTTCCACAGATGTATGTGTGTGTGTGTGGGGGGGGGGCACTGTAGAGTACTATTAGTTCAATTAAAAAGGATGTTATACAGATTTCATTAAATTATAAGTGTAGAATACTTAACATAGTACAGACACACAGTAAGCACTTACTTCCTCTTCATGCAGGTGGATAGCCTGAAGGGAACACTTAAGAACTTCTCAAACTCTTTGTTTAAAGATAGAGACAATCTAGGAAAGACAACCTAAAGACAGGAGGATAGTTCACACCTTTTACTCCATATGAAATTTGCGTATTTAGTTAAAAAATACAAACATGTACTTATAAAATTAGGAAATATGGATTACATGTTATTCACATCTTTTTAGATCCAAACATGTAAACAAAAGCAAGAACCCCTTGGTTCTGTCTTTCTCTGACTCAGTGTCAACGAGTGGACAAGTAGACTTAGGGGTGCTGAAGGCACTGGGCCACTTTTTTCTTACATAGGCTATGTGTGTGACCTATCATGGTTCTGATGGAGAATAGAACTCCACTCAGGTGATTCAAAACTCTTATAAAAGGATTACTTATGGGGAACCAGCAGTTGGCATAATGGCTATGTCACTGGACTCCCACGTAGTCGACCGCGGTTCGTGTCCCGGACCCGGTGGCTTAAAACTCACGCCGGGCGCATGTGCGTGCGTGCCCAAGATCCCGAGAGGAGAATGGAGGAGAAGGGATTGCGGTGTGACCATCCCCCCGGGGGGTGATTTCTTGCTTTCTGTCTCTATGTCTCTCTCTGTCTGTCTGGCGAGCGCACGCGCCCTACAGTGAAAATCTCTATGTGAAGCCACGGAGTAGGGTGCTGCCCCAAAGAAGCTATAGGTGTGCTGAGACTTTACAAGTGCTAAAATGCCAAATCAGGGATGAAGCAGAACAAAATATGCTATTTCTTCTCCCACTCTCTGAGTTCCTGTAAGTGACTCTCATTGGCTGAGCTCAACCGGCAACGTTAGTAGTTTGGGTAATGTGGTCTGTAGATCTGGCCTCCTGGAGGACCAGGCATAGCTTACACCACTGAGGATGAATGGGAGAAGCAGTCACAGAATAACCTTCAGGCAGACTTACAGAAGGCTGTCTTGTTAATGTTTAGATTTAAAGGAAGAGGGACATGATGTTGGGTTTAGAAGAATCAAAGTTCCTATGAGGCCTGCAGTATAAGTCCAATGCACAACTCAGACCTTCAAACGACTGGCATTTATGCAAATATTAATACAATGCTGTGTTGATTACTTTTGCATTTGGTTGTCAGGAAAGTCACGATGCATTTTTTAATAGAAAACTATGTCATGACTCTCCCGACCACCTATTATATCATTTCCTTAGCAGCTTCATGGAGAAACTAGAAATTAGAAAGAGCACCATATTTATATTTAGGTATTTTTAAGTCCCTGATTATATGCCATCAAATATTATTAAACCTAAGCTTTAGTCTCAACAGAGTGGCTAATAAGAACATGAGCCTATAGTAAAGGATTGACTTTTCCATTTAGTAGCTGTACAACCCAGGACAAATCACACAGGAACGAGAGGTTGCTTGGCCTCTCCAAGCTTTAGTTTTCTTTTTTATAAGTTGCAATCTTTCTTTTCTTTTTTCCTTAAAGATAATGTCTTGCCATGTTGTAATCCTCCTACCTTAGCCTTCTAGCCAGGACTATAAGTGAGCACCATGAAGCCTGGCCCTTTTTCAAACAGCTCTCCCTATGTCACTCAGGCTAGTCTCAAGCTTGCGATACTTCACGGATACACACCACCACACTCAGCCCTTAGATTGGACCAGGAATCAAACCTGGGCATCCGACACGGTAACAGCCTGTGGAACACAGTGCCTTAGCAGAATGCACCACTGTGGCTGGGCCTATAAAGTGTCCAATCTTAAATGTACCAAACTCGTATTGCTACTGTGAACATTCAAATGAGATAAGTCTCAGGACGGTGCCTAGTACAGAGAGTCCCCTGTAAATGTTTGGAAGCCGTAGAAGAGAACAAGGAGAAAAGAGGAAATTGGGTGTTTGATTACATATGGGATCTTCAAAAAGTTTACGGAAAATGCATATTATGAAAAAATTATGCATGAGTTTCAAAGTCAAAATAAATTTGTTCTCTAATTCCACTTTTCCATGAACTCTTTTGAAATCTCCTTGTATACTCATCAAGGGATAGAAGCAAGATGGATGGTTTAAAGTCACAGAGACAGGCTCGGTTCCATGTGAGGAATCGGCTCCCAGTGCCCAACCTCTGTGTAGGAATGGAGACACAGTCAGCCTCTTGTCATCGAAACATGGGAGCAGCTTCTATGTCAGAGACACTGTGGCCACAGTTTCTGCACTAGGAGGGAAAGGAAATTGATTCTCAGACCTTCTCATTTCAGGTCCACTGACATTCTTTCTGCAAAACTTGGAGCACAATCTGGAGGTCAAAGTAGGCCACAGGATTCAAAACACTCTGGGGAAGGCCATTCTCTGAAGAGTCTAAATATTTGGTTCTGGGAAAAGAAACATGTAAAAAAGTCACTTCTCATTTCCCTGGAGTGTCACCAAGAACAAACAGTCACTATGAATGATGCTGTACCCAGAGGCTGAGGAACTGAGAGGAAATGAAATGATAGCTTTTTGAGACACTGGAACTTTCATAGCTCTGAAAGTGAAAGAACAGAGAAGGGATCATTTCAGAGAACACACAGAGCCATTTTTCACTCTGGTGTGCTGGTGAGACTCCCTCCTATCCACAGCCTCTTGTGAGGTTTTGTGGCTTATGTCAGAAATGAATTCTCAAGCTTCTCTGAACATTACTTAGTAAAAGAGGTTCTGTGAACATTATCAGTTTCCTTATTTATAAAATGGGTACAGTAATAGTAAACTTTTCATAAGGTTGTTACGATGTTTTATGAGTAAATATTTGTAAAACCCCTAGAATGATGCCTGGGACATAATAAGTGCTATCTAAGTGTTTGTTAAACAAATACTAAGAACTAAGAATGAAAAAGTAAGACATACAGTAGAGAGTCTGCAGTCAATCTTCAGGGATGGGTGAGAGACAACCACTGACTAGTTCCAGCCAATCACTGTCATTTAGAGCTTGGGCATGGTGCTATAGAAGTTTTAGGATTTAAAATCAAAGCTGAAATATCAGGGTTGCTTTTTTTTTCTCCCCCTGAGACTCAATTTCTACATCTGATAATTAGGTTTATGGATTGCTGTGTCTTAGACTAGAGTGAAGGTCATGGCAGGTTTGTACAGGGAAGGGGACCAAGAAGGTAGAGGAGCCAGGACAACCAGAATGCATCCCTTGGCATACTCAGGAGAGAAGGGGTCACATGGACTTTCTTTTTATTCAAAGACCATTGGAAGGATTTTCTTGCCTCAGGATATTATGAGGCAGGATAATTGTCACTAGCTACTCTAACGAGTGTCCCCAGATTTAACACTATATGATATGGTTATTTCTTGTTCAGGCTCATTGCAGTTCAGTGGGGAAGAAAGCCTTCAGGCACTGCAGCTGATAGAGGCTCTGCCGTCTTTAACTCGTGGCTCCTGAGGGCTTCCCTGGGTGATGGCATTCAATCAACAGATAGAAGCAAGGGAGAATGCAAAGGAGCACCTAAGAGAGTGTGGTGTTCGGGACTGGAAGCCACAAACATTATTTCCACCCTTGTGCCATTGGTCAGAGCTCAACCAGGTGGCCCTGCCCCACTATAGAACTAAAAGCACAGCACAGTGATGTATGCAGGAAAGAGGGAGAATTCAGCTCTAGTGGCATTGTTTGCCACAGGGTTTTTGCACTTACTGTTCCCTCCACTTAGAGCATTCTTGTCCTCATCATCTCCTCCCTCCTCATCATTCAGCTCAAAATTTCCTCAAACAGACCTTCCCTGTTACACCTTTTTAAGCTAGTTCCCCATTCTCACTCCTACATTTTTTATCACTTCAGCCCATTTCTTCACAGTACTTACCAGTTTCTGAAGTCATTGAGGTATTTAATTGTTTCTCATATATTGAGTAGCTCTACTCTGTGAGTAGAAACTCTATGTATCTTGTTTACTAACATATTTGTAGTATTTAAAATACTGCAGCTAAGTTCATGGATCATGGACAGCCTTGTGAGAAGCCAGACTCTCTGCTTCTGCAGGAACCAAAGATCAAATTCCACCCCTCAAGTCCCATCTCTCTCTTGTCCAGTGCCCAGAAGTCTGCATGCCAAGGGCTGGCCATGCAATTGACAATGTTGGTGTTGCCTGTTTCCTGAAACCAGGCTCCTAGGATGAAGCAGTTCTTCGTTTACAGCTTCTATACTCTCTGTTATTTTAGAATCTATACAGAGAGTTCTGAAATGTTTCTTTTATTTCTACTTGTTAAATATGAGGAAAATTGCCAGTGGAGAAAAACTCTAAGGGATTTAGACTTTGTCTGTGTGTTTGTCCATTCAGAATGGCATTCTAGAGAATGAATAGTCAGCGTGGTGCAGAAGGCAAAATAAATCAATACTTATGACTGTGAAACCAAAGCAGCACCAAATCTCAATAACTTACAACTGCAAGAGTTTATTTTTTGTTTATAGTATATGTTCTTGGCTGTGGGTCAACTGTGGCACTGCTCCATGTGTCCTCCCATTGCAGTACCCAGGCTAAAAGAGCATCAGGAACATGCTTTTCTCATGGCAGGGAGAGAAAATAAGAAGCTGTTAGGCACACACAAGAACTTTTTTTTTCCAAAGTTTGTTAAACTTATATATTTTAAAATATCTTTTCTTTCAATTTCTTTTATACATTCAATTACATATGTCACTTAGCTTGCAAAGTGAATATTCCAACATGTATTCGTTTTTCATCAGTCCAGTTGAGCATACTATACACATTATCTTCAACAGAAAATAATTTATTTCCTTGTCCCATTAATGCCTTGCCTCTCTTTTTTTCTCCTTAATGTCCTTCCTCAGACTCTGCTCCTTCACCCATCCTCTTTCCACACTGTGTCTGGTATTTATAACCATTTTCTATGTTTCTGTATCCTGTAGTCACTCAGTTTCAGCCATAAAGTACAGACACTCAGTATGTATTAAGTGGAGACATACAGTGTCTCTCCTTCATAGCCTGTCTTGCTTCACTCAGCAGTAAATGTTTCCTATTCATCCACTTTCTGTCAAAAACAGAGGTCTCATTTTTTAATGCCTCAGTTGTATTCCATAGAGTATATGTGCCACACTTATCCAATCCATTCCTCTGTTTGTGGGAATTTGGGTTGGTTCCACGTCTTAACAATTGTGAATAATGCCACAATAAATGTCAATGTGCAAGCACTTTTCTGAGTAAGGATTCTTCCATCCTTTGGGTAGATATCAAGTAGTCAGATTGCTGGATCATATGGTAGTTCTATTTGTAGATCTTTGAGGAATCTCCATACTGTTCTCCACAGTGGCTAGACCAATTTACATTCCCACCAGCAGTGTAGGAGAGTTCCCCTTTCAGGACACCCCTGCCAGCACTTATCTATTTTTTTTTTTTATCTTAGTCATTCTGACTGGGGTTAAGTGGTATCTCATTGTGGTTTTGATCTGCATCTCCTCTCTTATAATGAGAGATGTTGAGCATGTTTTCATATGCTTTTTGGGGTTCATATGTTTACTTCAGAGAGTGGTTTTTTCAACTCATTCTCCCATCTTTTAATTGGATTGATAATCTTTTTTGGAAAAAAGCTGCTTGAGTTCCCTGTGCATTCTGGTTATCAGTCCCATTTCTGAAGCATAGTTTACAGAAATATTTTCCCATTTTAAGGGCTATCATTCACACTAATTATTGTGCCTTTTGTCATGCAGAAACTTCTTAATCTTATGTAATTCCACTTACTTCTTAATCTGATATAATTCCACTTGTCTATTTTGGGAATTATTGACTGTGCTTTGGGGGTCTTATTTAAGAAGTCTTTGCCTACCTCAATGTCTCCCTGAGTTCCCCCAGTGTTTTCCAGTAGTAGTTTTACAGTTTGAGGTCTTAGGTTTAGATCTTTGATCCACTTTGAGTTGATTTTTGTCAATGGTGAGAGGTAGGAGGTCAGATTCATCTTTCTGCAGGTGGATATCCAGTTTTTCCAATAGGTTTTCCTTTTCACACTGGATTGACTAATACCCTTTGTCAAAAATCAGTTCACTGGATGTTTGGGAGTTTATTTTTAGGGTCTCTATTCTGTTCCATTGGTCCAGTTGTCTGTTTCTCTACCAAAACCATGCTGTTTTGATTATCACAGCTTTATAGTATATTTTCAGGTCAGGGAGTGAGATGCCACCCACTCCACTCTTCCTGTGCAGGATTGCTTTGGCAATACAAGATCGTTTATGATTTCATAAAAAAATGTATGACTGTCTTTTCTAGATCTGTGAAGAATGCCTCTGGTACTTTGATTGGATTGTGTTAAATATGTAAATTAATTTGGGTAGGATTGTTATTTTGATTATATTAATTCTTATAATCCAGGAACATGGGATGTCTTTCTACATTTTCGTGTCATTTTCAATTTCTTTTTTTGGCTTCTCATAGTTTTTATTGTGGATTTTTTTTGAAAGGTTTTTGCTATAGGGTATGTGCACTTGCCAGAAAGACAGAGACAGAGAGCTAGAAAGCAAGAAATCACCCCCTGGGGGAATGGCAATGCCACAATCCCTTCTCCTCTATTCTCCTCTCGGGATCTTGGGCACACACGCACATGCGCCTGGAGTGAGTTTAATCCACTGGGTCTGGAACTCGAACCGCGGTCAGCTACATGGGAGTTCAGCAACATAGCCATTACGCTAACTGCTGGTCCTGCTTGTGGATGCTTTTAACTTCTTTGGTTAGATGTATTCCTAGATATCTTATACTTTTTGTGGCTATGGTAAATGGACTTACTTTTTACAGTTCTGTCTCAGTTTGCCTGCTTTTCATATATAGAAATGCTATAGATTTCTGTATGTTGGTTTTGTATTCCTTTATTACTTTCAGGAATTTTTTCATGGATACTACCTCTTCTTTTCCTATTCGAATGCCTTTTGCTTTGTTCTCTTTTCTGATTGCATTGGCAAGGAATTCCAGTACTATATTGAAAAGGAGTGGAGAAAGTGGGCAACAAGAACTCTTAAAGCTCTAGCTTGGGGTTGGCCATGTTACACATGGTTGTAGGCTCCACACTGAAAGAATCCTTACACATCAAATAGCAACTGGTAGAGACAAATTACCCCTTACAGGAGAATAAGTAGATAGTAGAGGACAACAGTGCAAATGCACCATGTCATGCTCCCCATTCTGCATTTGTTTTGAGGTGACCAAATTAGCCAAGATTGTTGCAACAAATAAAATTAACTTATCTAGGCTTAATTTTTGTAAGAATAAATATGCTTGGCTTTGGCCGTGATTGGATGCAAGGTGGCGCATGTTGTTGTCCAAGATCTCTCTTTTCTTGGGTCTGTGTTTCTTCATGTAGTGTTATTCTCAGATAGGCTTTCTCTATGGTATGGCTCTGTGGCAATTCCAGTCTTCCAACCTGTGAAGACAATAGCCCTTTTCCAAGATTCAAGCCCAAGTTTCAGAATTGGATCTGACTGGATAAACTGAGTGGCATAAACAGACATCAACTAATTACTATGGACATGAAATAAAACGTTGGTCACACATGGCTTATGTAAGGACTTCTAGGACCTGGGAAGATTAGGAGTAGTCCTCCCAATCTGAACAATGTGAACAGAATGGGAACTTAGGATTTTTCTAAACAAACAAACAGAAAAATAAAACAACACTAAAATGCCTATTCTTGAAGGCTTGCTGAACAGCTGAAAACAATAGGTTCTATTAAAGTAGACTTTAACAAATTCACATACAAGCATGTCTCTGAACTGAGGAAAGTATAAATTAGGTAGAAATTCAAGACCAAGGATAAAAATAGAACACAAATAAGCATTCCATGAGGACTAATTAACTTGCCCTATTGGTGTTGAAAGTTTGACTCAACTTTCTGATGGTCATGTTGGCTTGATAAAATATACTATCATTATCCACCTATTCTATTACAAAAGCCTTGCCATAAATTAGGTTTCCTAAATACGGGAGTTTCGACATTTTTATGCTATGAGCTAGAACATGCCCACTCTCCTCCGTATGCACAGTTGTGTATGTATGTATACATTAATAGTATTACTTATGTGCAGATATAATCAATATTTTTCCAAAAAAAAAAAACCCCTAATCTTGTATATGAAGCACACTGTAACATTTTCGATCCTTTCTTATTTGGGGTCAGCTTGGCATACATACCGTACCGTGTCCTTTCTTATCCTATTTCACAGTGCTCTACCTTCTTTTTTCATAATGCTACCTGCAACCTATTAAAATGATCTCATCATCTGCTAGTGGGCTGCATTTTTTTTAAATCATTGTACTATACATGCAAAGCATCTGTAGCACCTTACTAACATCTATTGAGAACAGACAATGAATGAATGAAATCAATTCAGCCCAGTCTGTAATTATCATGTATTCTACTGTTATATATAATTGTGTGTACCAGGTACTGAGGATGCAACTATGAATAAAACATAGGCCCTGGCCTTGAGTCCACCTCTCAATAGGAGAAGAAGGACTTAATAGACAATGACAATGGTGTGTGATAACTCTTTCATAGTGGGGTGCCAGGTGCCATAGGTGCATAGATACAAAGCCACTGGAAGAGAGAGGAAAACACACTGAAGAAATAGAAGAGGGATGTAAAATTCACAGGGTGTCCTCAGCCACCAGTGTCAGGAAACCTTCAGATTGGAGTAAGCAAGGGTGAAAGAAGGCAAAATGAGGTCAAGGTTGTGAAAGGGATATTTGAGGCTGGGAATGTCATGTGAACTGAAAAAAGAAGCACCATTTTGTCAGTGCCAGCCAACCACACTACAGAACAATCATGAGAAGTGGCTGTGTATATCTGAGCTGGGTGAAGAATTCTTCCCTTTCTTTCAACCATAGAGAGAAGTTTTCTTTCTTTTCTTAACCTTTTTATTTTCTTCTTTAAGGGCATTACCTTTTATGCCTTTACCTCCAGCTGTCTGCATGATATTTGAACCTTTTTACATTTTCCTAAGTCTTATATTTAATGTAGAATTTTCAGGGCATTGTGCCATCATATATATATATATATATATATATATATATATTCCTTCTCTCCATATACACATATATAGTCATACCTCAGCCTTCTGCCTTACAAATATAGAGACACAAAGACAAGGGGGATTTCTGGAGCACAAGGACCTCTGATATATGGAATAAAGACTATTGTGTCTGATTGCAGCTGTAATGAGCCCTCATAATTTTAGATTAAGGTTATGTTGACAACCCAACTAATGGGCAGTAGATTGTGTGGATATAATTCTGGTCGATCATACTATTTCTTCAATATCAATTACTTTGAATGCTTAAATATCCAATTTCCTGAGATTTTTATTGTTCAATTTTCTTGTTAAGTGACTCTCCCTTCCCCTAAGTTAAAGTTGCTAAAGCAATGAGGTATGCATTCTGGCAGCCTGAAATAAGCAGTGCTGGAGAGCTTGGGTTCAAGGAGGGAATAGTTTATGGTTCTGAATGTCTGGAATATTCCATGACAAATGCTTCCAGAGATTAGAGACTCAAATCTTTTCCCCAGTGCTCAGACAGAATTGGAAAAAGGAAAAAATTAAAGACAGGTTTAATTAACCTGCCAAAAAGAAGGAAAAAAAATCACAGAATGTCTGCGTGTGAGATTAAGAGCAAATCTAATGATCAAAGAGATTGGAAAGGGGAATGGTTTTAGAAGGCACATTTCATATTCAGTCAACTAATATCACTGAATCTCCTTAGAATCAAATCATCAAATTATTTCAGCTTTGGGGTTGCTGCAGCAGAGAATTTCTGCAGGTGAAATTTGACTGAAATGAAGAGTCAAGGTCAGTAGGATAGCAGAAAGTTCCCACTTAGATGCCCTGCTTGTGATGACACTGGTCCTGAGCGCTCTCACAAAATCCCCCCATCAGGCAGAGGTCAAGGCAGAAATGCAGGAAGAAAGTGGAGATAAGGCAAAAGTTGATGAGAATTTAAGTAAAGTACAATGTACAAGGGAAAGGACAAATATAAGCGATGGGGTGTATATGGCTGAGTGTGAGGTAAGTGTGACTAGTGTCTGGAAGGTGTGTACGTGTGAGAGAACATGTGACTGTTGTTGCTATGTAATAGCCATGTGCTGTGCTATTTCCCTGACAAACACAGAGAACACAATTCCTTGCCCCTCTTGACATGTAAGTGGGGCCCATGACTGATTTTATCAGTTGACTGTGCCCAACATTGGGACCACCACCTATAGTCAAGCTGGTTAAGATTCAGTGAACCTTCTGCACAGTCTGTCCCCTTCCTCATCTCCTGGAAGATACAGAATAAGACAAGACCATGGAAGGAGGCAGGGATGCACAGTGGAATGGGCCAGGTGCCTGAATGGCTGAATGTAGACTTCAATCCATCCATGCTGGTCTTGAGCAAGAAACAAAAGAGCAAGAAACAACTCCCATGGTCTGGTCTCAATCAGAGGTCGTTTGTGTGGTCTAGCTTGATGAACACAATCTTGAGCAAATGACCTAACCCCTCATAGAGTTGTTATGACTTAAACCCTCATAGGATTGTGTGAAGACTGAAATATAGAAAATAAAGAGTTTAGCATAATAACCAGCATATAGTAACCATTAAATAGATACTAGTTAATGATATGTAGCAATAGGCTGTTGTTCTTGGATATCTGACTTTTTATTTTTCATACACGGCTGTTATCACCATTATGTCAGTAACAGTAGTAGTTGTTTTGACTCGGATCTTGATTTGTACTCTGCACAGAGGCAAGAATCCTTGACCACAGCTTTTTTCACTGAAACCGGCTCCTTCCCCTTGGCATTAA
Organism: Tupaia belangeri chinensis; assembly: GCF_000334495.1. Lineage (NCBI taxonomy): Eukaryota > Metazoa > Chordata > Mammalia > Scandentia > Tupaiidae > Tupaia > Tupaia belangeri. Next base: position 81,942 of record NW_006159707.1, on the reverse strand, counting down.
GAATCAAAAAGCTATACTCTGAGTATAGAGAATACATGTTGCTTTTGTCTTACCACCATTGATCTGGTAATAGCACCCCAATTACCCTGGGAGAATCTGCCCCAACTGCATTTGAAGGCTGTGTCTTTTTAATTGGGGCTACATACAAGTTCTACTTCTTGAGGTGAGCACATGACCCCAGCTAGCCAATCAGAATCCTCCACAATTTCTGAAAACAGTAATTAAGGGATAGGATTGTTATCAGCTCTGGGACATTAGATAAAAATCTCAGGACTTCCACAAGATTATTGAATGGTGGGCCAGCAGGCAGTGTGGTGGTTAAGGTGCTGGACTTGCACATGCCCAACGGCAGAATGAATCCCAGACCTGGCAGCTTGCTTTCTCTCTCTCTCTCTCTCTCTCTCTCTCTCTCTCTCTCTGTGTGTGTGTGTGTGTGTGTGTGTGTGTGTGTGTGAGTTTCTCTCTGGTGAGCACGTATGCCCTATAGCAAATTTTAAAAAAGAAAAAGAAATATTGACTAAGAAATGTCTTCTTTATGCTGGGATTTTTAGGCTACATATTAGGTAAGATAAAAGCTTGAAGCTCTGGAGTTGCTCAGGGAAATCTGTGTGATCACATGATAAGAACCTACCTGAGATAGTCAGTGGCAAAAACAAGGGAAGAAAATAAGAAAAAATCTACCAAGTTTCTAAGGATATTATCTGAGCATTTGGATCCAACCATTTCCAAAATTTTACCCTTGAACTTTTCAGTTAATTTACCCAAGTAATTCACTTCTTAAGGAAATTTGTTCTGGTACTTGATTTTTTTAGAGCCACGAAGCCAAAATATTCTTGATACCTGTAATCAACTTTAGAGACTATAAATGGTCTGAAGTACCATTCAACCACCTGAAAGGAAATGCTATCTGCACTTTAGACTGCTGAGTGGTCTCTTCCCCATGACATTGCCCTAATATGAAGTTGCCTCCCAGAAGCAAGTCCAAACTTCCATAATACATATGTTATTAATGACCCTGCTGAGAGCTCTCCTATATCTAAGCCTTATGTCCCAGTCCCTATCATGCCTAGTACTGGCTTCTTCTTCCTATTTATCAGACATGTTACTCATGTCCCACCATATCTTTAAGGTGAGATTTCGCCATTAATGACCAACTTGCCATTTCAGTGTAAAAGATCATTTTTTTGTTTTTGCTATAGGACGTGTGTGCTCACCAGAAAGACAGAGGGAGACAGAGAGACAGAAAACTAGAAATCACCCCCTGGGGGATGGCCATGCTGCAATCCTTTCTCCTACCTTTTCCTCTTGGGATCTTGGGCACACACACACACAAATGCCCGGCATGAGTTTAAGTCACCAGGTCCAGGACTCGAACCGTGGTCAACTACATGGGGGTCCAGCAACATAGCCATTACACCAACAGCTGGTTCCAAAAGATCATCTTTTAAAACTTCTTATTCTATAAATTCAGGGGAAATTTTGAAGGCCTGCATCTCTTCCAGAGTCCTATTTCTTGAACCTGCATAGAAATAGCATTTTCTCCCCAAGATAGAAATCATTTTTTAAAATTAAAATTCCAGTTAATGTAATAAAAAGTAGGAACTAAGAACCACTTACAAAATCTACACTATATATATCTCATGTAACTATAGAATTTCTTTTATTAACAATGTTGGGGGCTCCCCAGGGGGACTTAATCAACTAGAATTATCCTTATCAGGTCAGCCCGGTTAATAACAGATCTCTTCATTCAAGTGCAGATTCATAAACATTTTCTGAGCGCCTGCTATGTACCAAATCTTATGCATGGCACTCCCATATGCATTATCTGGATTCCTCATAGCTACTTACTATAGACTGAATGTGTCCCCCTGAAAAATTTATAGGTTCAAGCTCTAACCCGTGCTGTGATAGTATTTTGGAGGTAGAGCTACAGGGAGATAATTGGGTTTCAATGAGGTCATGAGTGTGGGATTCCACTTACAGGACCAGTGTTTTTATAAGAGGAAGAGACCAGAGCTTTTGCTACATAAAGACACAGCTAGAAGGTGGCTGTCTACAAGTGAAGAAGAGAGCCCCCACCCACCAAGAACCCAACCACACTGGCACTCTGATCTTGGACATTCCAGCCTCACAGGGTCATAAATGTCTATTATTCATACCACTCAGTGTACAGTATTTTGTTAAAGTAGCCTGAGCAGACTAAGATATCACTCTAGATATAAGGGATGTGAAAGTAATCTGTACAGATAATCTCTATCTTTTTACTGACTTACCTAGGAGAGAATACATAGATGTACTAAGAGCCACAGTTACTTCTGTACCACACACATCAGAATATTATAATCCACGGAAAACAAGAAGAGGATAGATTAAAAATAAATAATAGAATTGCAGGGCTATGTTCTGCCTTCCATTCCCAAGTTTTCACATTTCTTTATAAGAAATAGTTTAGACAGAGGTGATAAAGAGAAATGTATAAATTCTACCTGGAAACTAATACACACAATTTATTGAATGCTATTTAACAGGCATGCTTGGTAGGTAGCAGAGTTTAGATGAATACCTCATCTTCTTTCTCAAGTCTGGCTCTCTACTTACGCAACAAAAGTAACTCTACCATTGAGGTCAGGGCTAGCCTTCCAATCCCCCATAGTGCTTAATTCCTTATTACATCACCAAATTGAGTCTACACAAACAAACTTTACTAACCTTTATCTGTTGGTTTTTGCCTTCTTCAAGTTACCACCCTTAAATTCTTGTTTTTATCTGTTTGTTTGTTTGTTTGTTTGCTTAGAGGTTTTTGCCTTTGGCATGTGCACTCACTGGAAAGAGAGAGAGAGACAGAGAAAGTGAGAGAGAAAGTGAAAAACCACCTCCCAGTGGGGATGGCCACACTGCAATCCCTTTTCCTCCTTTCTCCTGCCATGATCTTGAGCATGCATGCACATGTGCCCAGCATGATTTTCAAGCCACCAGTTCTGAGACTTGAGCCATGGTCGGCCATGTGGGAGTCCAGCTACGTCATCACTATGCCATCTGATGGCCCTCCACTCCTTGATTTTTACAGTCTTTTTCCTTCATCTTGTCTCTTCTTTCAAAATGTACCATTCTTGGTTGAAGATACTATTTCAGTTTATACTGGAATTCAAAGCTACGTTTTGGAGAATTATTCATTCCCTGGATGTCTCCCACGTATATATGAAATGTATGTGTTAAACTTCTCTTTGTTTTTCTTGTGCTACTCTGTCTTTATGTGTGTTAAAACAAGGGAATAATTTAACTGTTTTAATCAAAATTCTAATAAGCTTGCTATATTTTTATGGGAAAATTATTTCTGGAACTAACTCTTCAAATCTATTTAACTCTTAGATCAATTTTCTATACAGTATAGTTAAACTGTTTCCAACACTTTTTCTACCTCATTCTACTGAAATTATTTTCATGTGGATCAATTTCATGGCAAATATTTTACTCTTATTATGGTTACAAGCAATAGTTTTGATAAGAATGAGTTAAGAGTTGAGACATGGCGAAATCAGTCCTGCATCTACAAGCAGGAGATTTATCTTCATGCCAAAAAAACCAGCACCCCATAAAAATAATTTTTTATTCTCTACAATGTCATGAGCCATTTATCATTGCACTTCGTTATGTTTTTTTCCTGATCTTTTTTATTTCTTCTTAGATTTTATATAAGTCCAACATTTCTTTCTTTAAGTAAAATCATGCCACCCAAAATAGTTTGATAAAAAAATTGATATGTATTATTTTAACTGTCTTCAGGTATAGCTGGATCCACAGCTTGAATATCACATACATGGAATAGTGCCCTTTATTTCTCTGAATTTTGCTTTATTCTCTTTTGAACAGTTACTTTATAGCCAGAGCCCTCTCCTTGCGGTAGCCCACAACAACACCACAAATACATAGTCTAACTTATAGCAATTGCACAGAGAAAAAAGAAAAGAAAAAGGATCTTTCTTCCAAACTTCTGGCAACTATCCCAGGACTTGCTGTATCTTTGAGTCATATGCCCATGACCAAACCAATTATTTAGCGAACGAGACTCAAGGTTCAGAGTGGCTAATACATTTCTTGAGGCAGGGATTGCAGTCAAACCCTCTTCATAACTTATCAGTTTAATATAGAGAAGTGATTTTCCTAAACAAAAAAAATAAAATAAAATAAAATAAAACTCAAAAATTAAGGTATTAACATCAGAATAGGAAGGAACAGATGTTGAGCAATAGCTACTCCTGAGCCCACAACACCTGTTCTATTTGCAGTTTCAGCTATGGCTTACACTTGCCTTTAGGTCATTCTGCTTCCTGGAGTTTCAGTTTTACACCTCACCTCGTACAGCATAGTCTATATTCTCTGACCCTGTTGGAGGATCTCTTCACTGGATTCACCTGAGTTCCAGAAATAGGAAACAGATGGAGCAAATCTATAGCTGAGGCTGGCTGCCAAAGCAACCACCTCTAAGTTCCCTGTTGGAGGGACAGTTTCTCTCTCTGCATTCCCTGCAGCTGCAAGTTGCTGAGCCAATGCTTAATTCAAAGGCTAGAATCCATTAAAAGCCAGAGCAAGAAACAGAAAAGAAATCCCCTCATTAAATCTGTGTTCAGTGGTGTGTATGTGCATAATTCATCCCAACACCATCAAATATAAATGTCCCAGTGTCAGGGGAATGGAGCCGGCACCACAAAAGTCTGAGCCCACTTAAAATGAGACATCGGGAAGAGACGAGCCTTGCAAGGACCTTCTCTGAGCAGTAATGAGATCTGGCACCAGAGTGTTTCCAACAAGGATTCTAGATGAGGACATGTTTAGTGATGATGCTTCCCTGCCAGCCTCTCTGTGGGCACCTGCATGTTTATGAACTTGGCTCCAGATTCCCTCTGATGCCAGAGCTTCTGAAGTATATGGCAAGAGGTTCCCTAGGCTGATGATTAGACTGGTAAATTGAGTGCAGGAAGTGTCAGCTCCTGCTGTCAAGCTCTACTCAACTGCATAAAGCATCACCTTTGGTGTGCAGCTTCAACTTCACCTAGCTCTAGAGTCAGAACTGACCATATTGGGAAGGGCTATTAAGAACCCCTTTCCTCCCCATCCCATGGCACAGAGATAATGGTCTTAGTAGTACAGGGGAAGTTTTTCTTACAATTGGGAACATTGCTGTCTAACTCACCAATATGCATCTGCTCTGGACTCTGCTCCAAACAACAGAACACATAGCCAGGTTCTTGTTGAGCCTCTTCCAGAGAAGTTGCTTCCTGCCTCTATGACCAGACTCTAGTGATAATTCAAGCCTCCTCCTCCTTCTCCTGTATCTCATCTTCATTTTCGTTGTCATCATTATTATCATCATCACCAGCACAGATAGAATTTATTTAACACTTATCATGTACTGAGCACTATGCTAAATGTTCTACATACACAATCTCACTCAATCCTCAAAGACCTCATTTGCAGGGTTTTTGCAAGTTTCCTAGAAAGCCATTACCTAGTTCTTCGAAATGCTGCCATCTTTTCATTTCAGCCTCGAATGGTGTATTACCTATTTAGAAAAGACTTCCTTGATGATGCCAATTTTAGTGAGACATCATCCAGCCTATTCAAATTATTTTTATTTTTTTCATTGTACATAGCAGTGTACAAAATAGTCATGCTGGTGTGTCTACTTGCTTGCATCTGTCATCCATAGCAGAATGTAAGCAACTAGGGATGGGAGGCAGGCAACATTTCTCTCCTGTTCTGTGCTATATCTTCACTGTCCAGAAGAGAACTCTGAACAAAGTTAGTGCTCAAAAGATATAAGTGGAATTATTGGAATGAATGAACAACTCTACAATGAAACCAATATCACAACCCCCATTTTACTTATAATGAAACTGAGGCTCAGATAATGAATATAATTAAATAATTTCCACAAGGTTTATGAAAGAAAAATGTGTGTACTGATTTAGGAAATGGATATTACTACTCATTGGTGATCTGCTCTAACAGTGGTGTTCCCAAACATGATGCTACTAAAACACTTCTCCCACTACTTTCTCATGTTATCTCTAGATTGAATCAAGGTCAAGTTCCTTATGAAAACCCATTGGGCTGTGACCTGGATAATAGTTCATTAGAGCTCACTCTCTTGGACAAAATTTACATTTCCTGTTTTTCTCACTCAAACCCAGATTTGTATTACCAATTAATTCATGTCCACATATTCATTTAAAGTACTTTGGGGCCAACAGGTGGTGTGGTAGTTAAGTCACAGGATCTCATATGACTGACTCTGTGATTTGAATCCCAGACCCGCCAGCTTGAAAAACACACTGGGCACACATATGTGCATGCCCAAAATCCCAAGAGGAGAATAGAGGGGAAGGGATTGTGGTCTGGTCATCCTTCCTGGGGGAAGTGATTTCTCATTTTCCCTGTCTCTCTTTCTCTCTCTGTCTCTCTCTGGTGAGTGTATGCACCCTATGGCAAAAAATATATATAAACAAACAAACAAAAGACACTTTAAGGTACCTGTGATGTGTGAGGTACTGGTCAGGTATGTACTTCTGTCTGGATATTACAATGGCACCAGGTGTCCTGATAAAGGAGGAGGACACAGTTAGTTGCTATGGCTTGAATATTTTTGTACCTCCAATATTCATGTTGAAACTTAATCCCCTGTGCAACAGTATTAAGAGATGAGGCCTTGAGATGACTAAGCCATGAGGGTTCTGCCCTTGTGAATATGATTAATGCCATACTAAAAAAGCCATCTAACAACTAGGTAGGCCATTTTGACCTTGTACTTTTCTGCCATGTGAGAACACACAGTTCCTTCCTCCATGTGATGATGGAGCAAGAGGCATCATCTATGAAGCAGAGAGCAAGATTTCATCAGACATTGAATTTGTTAGTGTATTGGTCTTGGATTTTTCAGTCCTAGAACTGGAATCAATAAATTTACATTGTTATAAATGACCTAGTCTAAGATATTTTTGTTATAGAATTGGAATGGACTAAGACACCATTGGTTGACAATAAGAATGAAATATGTATTTGTGGTAGAGAAAAGGAGCTCTATGTTGAGACTCTGTTATCCCTTCTTGTCCTAAGCACTGGTCTGATTCTCAAAAATATCAGGGAAATAGAATTGAATTAACCTTTGCCCAAACTCATTCCAGTTGCTTGCTGCTTGTTCTGTTGGGCTTAGAAGTTTGAGTTAAGAGACATGGTGTTTACACTGTTATGAGGAATCAGAAAATAAGGGCAATGAGCAATAAATAATCTGCTTAGTATCTAATGTGGAATGTAATTAGGCAATTCCATTATAGGTTAAAAGGAGCTCATGTAAGTCTAACTCCAATTTACAATGTTGCTGTGTGAGAAAGTCCAATCTTATTTTAGATAGCTGGCCTGCTAAAAAAACCCAAGAGACTGTAATGATCCAAGAGTTCCATCTCCTAAGATTTAAAGATGAGATGTACAGAGATCACTTAGCATGTTGTAAATGGGTTTTAAAAATATACAGGATCATAAAGTGCTAGAAGAATTCATCCATCACCCAAGAAGTCACGCAGTTCCCCTGCCTCCCTGGTTCTTGGATGCATATGAGGCTTCCTAAGAAGCCAGAAAGATTAACAAACCTTGCTGAGGACAGCAACCTAAAGTTTGGAGACCCTATAACTTCCCATGTACTCCCAAGAAAATGACTGATTTGGGTTTGTGTCATTGGATATCAACCATCTCCACTAGGATGAGGCTACTGGGCTCTTCTATATGCCCTGCACATGAATGCACCCCATTTGGCAAGACACTATACCTCTGGACCCTAGGTTACTCAACTGTAATGCTAGGATAATAATACATTCTACCTCATATACCTTTTTTTAGAGAAAAAAATATCCCAACACTATACCTATTTTTTGCATAGTAATTGTTCATTAATTGTAGGACATCATTGGCATCTTTTCTCTTTTGTGGTTTACCATTGTTCTGTCTGTGAAGACAGAACATTATAATTTCTGCCCAAGGTCATTCTAAGAATCAATGAGCTAGCACCTGCACTGGATTGTTTTTTATAAAGGTCATGCCTTGATTTTGCTAAGAACATCCTTAGACAAGATCTGGACCTAGCACATCTCATTACTTCCAGCACTCCCCTCTTGCATCCTGCAATCCAGGTACTTCAAAATGATTCTATATCTTGAACATGCTGTGATGTTTCTCATTTTCCTAATATCATGCATGTTCTTCTTGCTGTTTTGCTCATTAGCCACTCTTACACAGTACTCCATACTTACTCTCAGCATTCATGTAATGATTCTGTATCTTTAGTGTCTCTCCTTAAATGGCACTCTCTTCAGAGTCTTCTCTGACCTCTAAGACCATGTAAGATGCCCCTACTATGGTTCATTCAAGTTCCATGTGACAGTTTAGTGTCTGTCCAGATATTTATTCTTCCCTCTTCCTAGAATTTTCCTACCTAATTTGTCCAAAGATATTCTAGAATTAGAATGGCTAGATTTACCGAATAAAAATTTAGAATACTTAGTTGAATTTGAATTCCAAGTTGTAGGGGCAAAGAGAAATCTCCGCTCTGGAAGAAATTTCCCCATACCTATGAAGGCTTGCTGAAATGATCAGACGAGAGACAAATCACAAGAGAAGAAAACATGCAAATTTATTTAATGTAAATGAGAGCATCAAAAGAAAGTGATTATCTAATGAGGTTTATATATTTATATACCCTTATTCTTAGAGGAGAGGGTTATGGGAGGATGTAGGCGATTTTGAGGGGGTAGAAAATGATTGTTAGGGGAAATAAATTAACCAAAAATATAGACAATAGACAGAGATAAAGTTCCTCTGGGTTCTGGAGAAAGTAATGACAAGTTATGGGAAGGTGAAGGGTATAATTGCACTGTAAACAAAAGTTATCTTACAAAGACAAAGCTCTCAAGTAACAGCCCTTCAGAATACTAATTGAAAGGACAGGTGAAAAGTCTGTCTAGGCATGATGTTCTGGGCATGGAAACTTTTAGTTTCCTTTCTTATGATTAAGGGTTAATTTTCTCTAGTTAATGTAGATTCTAGGGAGGAGGGTCTAAGACAATCATATTCCTTCAAATAAAATTTCCTTAGTCCATAAAGGAATTCCAAAGAGAGTTCCTCCCTGTGCTTATGAGAAGAAACAAGGGACAGTTAGGGAGACCTTGATTCTGTGATCTCAACTATGGCTTCCTGTTTCCTTTGTTCAAAGCATTTAGCATGGCAAAGTTCTATATTTGGAGGTATTATTTTCTAAGCCTTGAGGTAAACAGCAAATAATTTTTTAGTATAAAATTTAAAATTACTAAATAAACTATTTGTTGTTATTCTGAAATTAAAATTTAATTGAATATTCTGTACTTTATCTGGCATCCCCACTTGAAATGCTCATTCGCCTTCAAAGGAGCTGGTTGTCTCACTGCTGACGATGGAATTAACATGCTGTAGGATATCAGACTGAAGGTCTTAATAGCAACTACCAAAATGTGGCTTTTCCTGAATTTGCCATCACACTGTTGCTAACAACAAAAAACCTAAGTCTGGTATTGTCACCTACTGAAATCTGTGCAGTCAACAAAAATGAATGGAGTTGTGACTCATCTCAAAGATGGGCCACTTTCAGGGAGCCCTTCCAAGGTCATGTTGGTTCAAGGTTTAAGCAGAACAAGTCTCCCCTTAGTACTAATCTTCTACCAATGGCCCATGGCAAAACTGCCTCCAAGCCAAGACTAGACAAATTGCTCTAGCTAGCATTTTGGAGACCCAAAACCACCATGCACTTTTAGACTAGACAATAGTTTCAATTTTTAGCTACAGGTTAATTTTATCTCAAGAATGCCATTACCTTTTCCTGCTACCTGGCCTTGGTAAGGAATATCTTGACAGGTTTAATTAAGTTTAAATATCAAGAGGAGCATTTAGGTGTTGCAAATGTATTCCCACTGAAAACCAAGTTATTATTAAAATGTCCCACTTTCTTTCCAATATCCTGAAATTCTGTATAACAATAGTTCTTTTAAAATTATGTGTCAGTGAATCCCATTATAGATATTTGTATTAGTCTGTTATTGTTATGCTAAGAAATACATGAGTGTAAGGCTAGAGTCCCAAATCTGTGAGGGTTTGTCCATAATGTTTACTGATTCCAAAGAATGAGCTGAAGGTCTAGCAGGGAGAAAAAAGTTTATTTACTTGCATAGATCAGAGAAGGACTGCATAGATCAGAGAAGGACAGGATATACCAATGATAGCTAGTTGGTCAGTGATCCATGATGTCAGGGAGCACAAGTTTAGGTCATATACTTTAAGAACAAAGCATACATAAACCAATTAAAGATTAATGCAGACTTTCTGCCTCTAAAACAGGGGTCTAGTTTCTATATACATTGTTTGAGGATTACTTATCAATTTACATAAGGTTATCTTACCAATTTACAGAAATCAGCAGAATATATTTAGGGTTTGGTGCCTCTAATCTTTTAAAATTGACATGGGAGAGGTTGGCATACTTCCTGAACATCTGGGATGTGAACAAATTCCATGTGGTATTATCAAAGTAATGGTTACTAGATGTTTACAAGTCCCAGCTAGAGCCTGCAGTTAGGTCTCAGGAAAAACAGACAGGGGTGGGGGGACGGGGTTGAAGAGTTTAATGGATGGAGCATACCCACACTGAGAGTGCATGGTTCATTCAAAACTAGCAGTTTATTTGGCTCATGAGCCTGGTGGCTGAATAGTCCAAGAGCTTAGGGCTGGCATCAGGATGGCCTCTGGTGCTAACACGACATTGCTGAGAGAAGCAAGCAGGTGAGAGAGAGAGAGAGAGAAAAAGGAAGAAAAGAAAACAGACTTTCCCACTTCCTGTTTGTCTCTTCCATGCTTCCAACTGATGGGTTATCACTTACCCGCATGGAAGGCAATTTCCACTTTCAGCCCAGTGATGCACACAGCAATCTTGGCTAGCAAGGTGCCTGCCCACACTGAAGGCAGATCTTCCTCTTAAAGGTCTTTCTATCTCCCAATGCCATCATATTAGGGACCAAATTACAACATGTGAGCCCTTGTAGAACAAGGGCTAACTAAACCCCAACAGTGTTTATTAAATGAATACATAAGATGGAGGAAAATGTCTATACTGAACATCTATCATGAAGCAAAAGGGTAAGTGCTTTATATTTTTTACTTCATTTAACTTTTACAGATACACTATCAAGTCAGAGGTAATATGCATAATTTTAGAGGAGGGAACTGATCCAAAACTTAGGCTAAATAAATAACCTAGGATTTAAATAAAGAGCCTAGAGTAATAGAGAGTGGAAAAGTTTGATTTAAAAAAAAAAAAAAAAAAAAAACGTGGTGGAAGAAAAAAAAAGAACATGGTGGAAGGAGGGTATTTTTCTACCTCATTGATTTGGACTCAGTTATATGGCTTTCTTCCCAAGAGATATTTTTATAGATACAACACAAAAAGAAGTCTAGAGAACTCTTGTATGTTTTAGCCTGGGTCTGATGCTCCAGTGGTTTGCCATGTAAACATATCTGGTAACTACTGAGATGGGGAGGATGAGACATGGAGCCTAAAACCTAACTAGAGGCAAACCCAGCTGATTTGCAGCCTGAAGCAGAACCATCACTCTGAACCCAATCCAGGTCAGCTGAACAGCAGTTGACTCATAGACCTATAAACCATTGAGAGTCCAAGGTTGTTGCCTAAGTAGCAAAAGTTAATTATTGCAGATAGGAGATCGCATTTCCCAGATTTCAGCCCCAAACATTTGAATCTGTGAGTTCATATGAACCAGTTTACCCCTGGAGTACGGTAAGATCTATCTGTCAGATGGATTGCTAAACCGTGGGCTCTGGATTTCAGAGAGGTTGGAAACTTACAGAGGGAAGAGAAGGGTCTCTGGGGAAACCTAAAGGCAGAGCTTTGGTACTGGAAACAAGATCAACAATGTTTATTTCCCTGGAAAAATAAAGGCCTCTATACTGGCTTTTGAGACCAGGAGTATGCATTGTCACGGTCACAGAATTCATCCCTCACCTTTGCTTCCCTGAGTTCTAGTAGGAATTTTCACAATGCCTTCAGGACTCTGCTTTTATTACAAGATGGCATTAGTATTAACAGGAGGCTCCAGAGAACCACTTTCTCTAGAAACTTCCAAAGGAGCCTCCTACCTCAGAGTGAGTCCTGGAATGTCACAATACTGCTCAGTTTGTCTCAGCTATGAGATCTGTTGCAAATAAATTATTAGTAAAGATCAGAGGCACAAGGATTTTTGAATAAAATACTCTATAGCTTAACATGGATTCTAGTACCAAATTTCTATTATACTCTCTAACTCATCCTTTGCTTCTGAGAATACACGCAATTATTAGTTAGGAGTTCCTGCTTTCTTTATTTTATTTTATATTTTATTTATTTCAAGGTCTTTTATACATTCAATCACATTATTTAGCTTGCAAAGTGAATATTCCAACATGTGTACATTTCTCCCCAGTTCAGTTGATAACACTATAAAGTTACTGTAAACAGATAATACCCCATTTCTTTGTCCCATTAATGCTATGCCTCTCTATTTTTCTCCTTAATGTTCTTCCTCAGACTCTACTCCTCCACCCATCCTCTTCCCACACTATATCTGGTATTCACAACCATTTACTGCATTTCTATATCCTTTAGTCATTCAGTTTTGGTCATAGAGTGCAGACACTCAACATATATTAAGTGGAGACATACAATGCCTCTCCTTCATAGCCTGGCTTGCTTCACTCAGCAGTAAATCTTCCATATTCATCCACTTTCTGTCAAAAGCCAGGGCCTTTTTCTATGACTAAGTAGTATTCATAGAGTATATGTGCCACACTTTTTCAGTCCATTCTATTCATGGACATTTGGGTTGGTTTCATGTCTTAGCAATTTCAAATAATGCCACAGTAAACACTGACGTGCAAGCACTTTTCTGACTAAGCATTCTTCTATCCTTTGGGTAGATACCCAGGAGTGGGACTGCTGGATCATATGGTAGTTCTGTCTGTAGATATTTGGGGAATCTCCATATTGTTCTCCATAGTGGCTGGACCAATTTACATTCCCACCAGCAGTGTAGGGGAGTTCTCCTTTTACCACACCCCACTGGCACTTACCCCCCCCCTTTTTTTTTTTTTACCTTTACCCTTTTCACTTGGGTCTCCTCCATTCTCCTCTCGGGATCTTGGGCACGCACGCACACGTGCCTGGCGTGAGTTTTAAGCCACCGGGTCCGGGACACGAACCGCGGTTGATTACGTGGGAGTCCAGCGACATAGCCATTACGCTAACTGCTGGTTCCCTATTTGTAGATTTTTGAGAAATCTCCAAATTGTTCTCCACAGTGGCTAGACAAATTTACATCCCCACCAGCAGTGTAAGAGAATTCCTCTTTCGCCACACACCCACCAGCATTTATCATTTTTTGTCTTTTTAATCTTAGTCATTCTGACTGGAGTTAGGAAGTATCTCATTGTTGTTTTGATCTGCATTTCCCTTTCAATGAGGGATGTTGAGCATTTTTTCATATGCCTTTTGGCTATTCATATGTCATCCTTTTCAACTCATTCTCCCATATTTTAATAGCGTTAAACATCTTTTTTTGGGACAGCTGTTTGAGTTACCTGTGAATTCTGGTTATCAACCCCTTATCTGAATCAGAGTTTACAAAAATATTTTCCCATTATGAGGGCTGTTGATTCACACTACTTACTGTGTCTTTTGCCATGCAAAAACTTCTTAGTCTGATATAATCTCACTTGTCTATTTTGGAGATTATTGACTGTGCTTTGGAGGGCTTATTTGAGATGTCTTTGCCTACTCCAATGTCTCCCCGAGTTTCCCTAGTGTTTACTAGGAGCAGTTATATTTGTTGAAGAGGTTTTTCTTTTCCCACTGGATTGACTGGTACCCTTTGTCAAAAATCAGTTGACTTTATGTTTGGGAATTTATTTCTGGGGACTCTATTCCATTCCATTAGTCCACCTGTCTGTTTCTGTGCCAGTACCATGCTGTTTTGATTACCACAGATTTGTAGTGTATTTTTAAGTCTGGCAGTGAGATGCTGCCCACTTCACTCTTCTTGTGCAGGATTACTTTGGCAATATGAGATCTTTTATGATTCCGGACAGATTTTATGATTGTCTTTTCTAGATCCATGAAGAATGTGTCTGGTACTTTGATTGGGATTGCATTAAATATATAGATTAATTGGGATAGAATTGCCACTTTAATTATATTCTTCCAATCCAGGAACATGAGATGTACTTCCACTTTTTTGTGTCATTTTTCAATTTCAATTTTTAGCTTCTTGTAGTTTTCCTTGTGGAGGTCTTTAACTTCTTTGGTTAGATTTATTCCTAAGTATCTTATACTTTTCGTGGCTATGGTAAATGGAACAACTTTTTTCAGTTCTATCTCAGTCTGCCTGTTGTTTATATATAGAAATGCTATAGATTTCTATATGTTGATTTTGTATCTTGCAGCTTTACTCTATTTATGTATTACTTCCAGGAATGTTTTCATGGATACCATTGGATCTTCTATGTGTACAACCATGTCATCTGCAAATAGAGTTTCACCTCTTCTCTTCCTATTTGAATGTCTTTTATTTTATTCTCTTTTCTGATTGCATTGGAGAGGACTTCCAGTACTGTATTGAAAAGGAGTGGAGAAAGTGGGCATCCTCATACCAGTTTTTAGTGGAAAAGTTTTCAGCTTTTCTCCATTCAGGATGATGTTAACTGTGGGTTTTTCATAGATAGCTTTTATTATGTTGAGAGACAACCCTTCTATGCCAATATTGCTGAGAGTCTTGATCATGAAGGGATGTTGTATCTTATCAAATGCCTTTTCTGCATCAATTGATGTGATGATATGGTTTTTATGTTTCTTTCTATTAATATGGTGTATTACATTCATGGTTTTTCATATCTTGAACCAACCTTGCATTCCTAGAATAAAAAACATGGTGGAAAAACATAACCATCTACCTGACTGTGATATATAATCTTTTTTTATAAGTGGTTCAATACAATTTTCTAGTATGTTGTTGAGAATCTTTGCTTCTATATTCGTCAGAGATATTTCCTATAGTTGTCTTGTTCTTATTTGTTTTAAGGATAAGGATGATGGAGGCTTCATAGAATGAATTTGGGAGAGATTCACCCTTTTGGATCTTTAGAAATAACTTGAGCAATATGGGGGTTAACTCTCCTTTAAAATTTTTGTGGAATTCATTGGTGAAGCCATCAACACCAGGGTTTTTCTGTGTTGGGAGGTTATTTATTGTTGATTAAATCTCCTGGCTTGTTATGGGCCTATTTAGACTTTTTACATCTTCCTGGCCCAATCTTGGTAGATTATATGTGTCCAGGAATTTGTCCATATCATCCAGGTTTTCTTGTTTCTTGGCATATAGTTGTTCATAGTATCCTCTCATGACGTTTTATATTTCTACTATGTCTGTTATATTGCCTGCTTTATTGCAGATTTTATTTACCTGGTTCCTTTCTCTCTTTGTCTTAATAAGTCTCGCTAGTGGTGTATCAATTTTATCTTTTCAAAGAACCAGCTTTTACTTTCATTTATTTTCTGTATAGTTTAGTTTCTATTTCATTTATTTCTGCTAGTATCTTTATTATTTACTTTCTCCTGGAGTTTTTTTGCATTTATTTATTTATTTATTTATTTTTGCTGTTGTTTTTCCAATTCTCTGAGGCACAATGTTAGGTGATCCATTTGCTTTCTTTCCGTTGTCTTATGTGCACTAATTGCTATGAACTTCCCTCTTATGACTGCTTTAGCAGTGTCCCAAAGATTATGGAAACTTGTGTCCCCATTGTCATTGACTTCCATGAATCTTTTTATTTCAATCTTTATTTCTTCAGTAGATGTGAAGTCATTTAGAAATTAGTTTCCATGTATTTAGTTTCCATGTATTTGTGTATTTTTGAGAGTTTCTCTTGAAATTAAAAATCAAGTCTAATTCCATCATGGTCAGAGAAGATGCTGAATATAGTTTCTATGCCTTTGAATCTGTAGAGGCTTGCCTTGTGCCCAACGTCTTCCAGAGTTTCTCCAGTGTTTTCCACCCATAGTTTTATAGTTTGCAGTCTTTGGTTTAGATCTTTGATCCACTTTGAGTTGATTTTTGTCAATGGTGACAGATGGGGGTTCATATTCATCTTTCTGCAGGTGCATACACAGCTTTTTCAGCACAATTTGCTAAAGAGGTTTTCCTTTTCCCACTGGATTGACTAGTACCCTTTGTCAAAGATGGGTTGACTGTATGTTTTGGGGTTTATTTCTGGAGTCTCTACTCTGTTCCATTGGTCCTCACGTCTATTTTTGTGCCAATACCATGCTGTTTTAATTATCACAGATTTGTAATATATTTCGGGGTCAAAAAGTGAGATGCCACCTATTCCAGTCTTCTTGTGCAGGATGGCTTTAGCAAAACAAAGTCTTTAATGATTCCAGACAAATTCTAAGATTATCTTTTCTAGCTCTGTGAAGAATGTCTCTGGTAATTTTATAGGGATTGCATTAAACATGTAAATTAATTCGGGTAGGACTATCTTTCATATGGAAAAATAAAATAAAAATATTTTCAGATAAACAAAACCTCATCGAATTTACTAACTCCAGACCAGCTCTTCAAGAAATTCTGAAAAGAGTACTATTCCAAGATAACTAAAGAGAAACAGACAGCAATAAGAGAACAAAAACAACCAGGAATACGGCCAATTAATGGTAGGAACAAGTCTGGAAATATTGATAATAATGTTGACTGTCAATGGATTAAATTCTCTGATCAAGAGACACAGACTGGCTGAATGGATTAAAAGTGAGAAACCCTCCATCTGCTGCCTACAAGAAACTCATTTCATGGATTAAGACATACATAAACTAAAAATGAAGGACTAGAAAAAGGTATTCCATGCAAATGGAAACCAAAAAAGAGTAGGAGTCATTAAACTGATTTCAGACAAAATAGGCTTTAAGATAAAAACTGTAAGAAAAGACAAAGAAGGGCATTATACAGTAACAAATGGGCTAATTCACCAAGAAGATATAATGCTTATAAATATCTATGCACTGAACTCAGGAGCACCCAAATATGTAACGACTGCACAGTTCTGTGAGCTTTTTTTTTTTTTTTTAATTTGCTAGAGAGTGCATGTGATCACAGGTGGAGAATGACAGAGAGAGAGAAAAAAGAGGGAAAGTGAGAAAGCACCTGGTCACACTGCAATCCCTTCTCCGTTTCTCCCTCCTTTTGGGATTATGAGCATGCATGCATATGTACCCAGCATGTTTTTCAAGCCACTAGTTCTGGGACTCCAACTGCGAGGTCAGTCATGTGGAACCCAGCTGCCTTACCCACCACACCACAGGTTGGCCTCAGTTCTGTAAGTTTCGACAGATACATTGGATGTTATCACATAATCACTGCCATAATCAAGATAGAGAATGGTTTGCTTGCCCCTAAACATTTCTCCTGTCCCTTTCCAAAAATTGGTCATCTCATCCCAGACATTTTCTTCCTAGTACTTTTTTTCTTTTCCAGAATGTCACATAAATAGAACGTAGCCTTTTGAGTATGGCTTCTTTCACTTATAACAATGCATTTGAGACACACCTAGCTATTTTGTGTAATGGTATCGTGTTCCCTTTTATTGTTAATATTCCATTGTATGAAAATAACACATTTTGTTTATCCATTCACCAGCTCAAGAACATATATGGATTGTTTCCAGCTTTGGTGATTATAAATAGAGCCAATATGAGCATTCATGTTTGTGTGTGTGTGTGTGTGTGTGTGTGTGTGTGTGTGGATGTGTTAGCCTTCCTCTTGAGTAAATATATAGGAGTGGGGTTGCTTGTTTTCAGTTTGTGTATATTTCACTTTGAAAGAACTGCAAGACATCAGCAAAATAACAAAGGACTTAAAATTCTACCCATTTGTAAAACCAACAAAAAACTGGGAAACTATAAAAATCAACATTTTTGAAATGCTGGAAACTAACTTCATGTTATGGTAATCTGCAACACGCTTATTCAAAAAAACAAACAGACAAAAGTGCTAATTCTATTAATCAGTAAGAACTACGAACAAAGTCTTTATGGGATCTAAATTTTCCTCAGTCCCATTATCTACTCCTCAGCTCAATAGTAGCTATGAAATAACATTCCACATTTCTGGTAGTGAAATGAGAAGAAAATTTGCAAAAAAAAAAAAAAAAAAAAAACATCAAATTTTTTTATTTACAGACAAAAGTGCTAATTCTATTAATCAGTAAGAACTACGAACAAAGTCTTTATGGGATCTAAATTTTCCTCAGTCCCATTATCTACTCCTCAGCTCAATAGTAGCTATGAAATAACATTCCACATTTCTGGTAGTGAAATGAGAAGAAAATTTGCAAAAAAAAAAAAAAAAAAAACCACATCTAATTTTTTGCTTTCATCTGTCTGGCAGTTCTCTGGAAGGCAGTTCAAAGGACTTGTCTTTATTTTGCTTATCTTGGAACTAGACTAATACTAAAACTGCTTGTGGGAAGGGGAAGAAATTTGTCCAAACCATTTACAAGCTAATGTCTCGGATTATGTTGCTACTACTTAAGGCAACAGATAACAATGGGGCCAATAATATATCCACCGAACATCTTCAGAAGATAAGAGAATGAGATGTCCTTAAGAACTTTCAAAAACTTCAAAGGGCTGGACAGTGGCACGGGGGAAAACATGACACTTTGCAATGCTGACCCACATGGGAATGTTCCAGCTTCAAGTCTAGAGACATATCCCCGAACAAGCCAGGTGTGTGTGACAATGATGGGGAAGACTACAGCCTGAAGACTATTGGAAGTGAAAATTCATGGAATAAAGTAACAAACTTAAAAAAAGGAAAGAAAAATTCCAATGTATTTTTGGGCAACAAGAAAGCCACATACATATATGCACACACTCAGGAAGGCCTGAGAAGGCCCTAAGCTTTGTGATCTGATGGCCTTAAGTTTCTGCAGAAGCAGTAAGTAAATGGTAAGGCAGTGTGGTGAACTTCCTGGCTGAGTGTTAAATGTATGCCTTCAAATACACCCACAGAGTACCATGTGTGAAGACAAAGAATTTTTAATTCTGTCAGGCATTTAAGAAGAAATATGTTCAATTATTATCTAATGACTAAGTCAATGGAAGAGATTTCAGGGCCACGCATAAAAAAGAATGTAGATTTTTGCCGATTAAATGAATTGAATAAACAGTGTCAACAAAAAGTAACAGCAACAACACATCCAAGGTAGGGGTGAGACTCTGATTTCCTTAGTTGCCACATTATAATATTTGAAATTCCAGTTTTCAATGATGAAAAAAGTACAAGATGTACAAGGAAAGTGTGGCCCAAACATAGGCAAAAGGAAATCAATAGAAACTGCCTGAGGGAGCAAAGACATTAGACTATCTAGGCAAGGATCTGAAATCAACTATATTATATAGTTCAATGAGGTAAAAGAAACCATGCCTAGGGACCAGCAGTTAGTGTAATGGCTATGTCGCTGGACTCCCACGTGTTCGACCACGGTTCGTGTCCCGGACCCAGTGGCTTAAAACTCACGCCGGGCGCATTTGCGCATGTGCCCAAGATGCCGAGAGGAGACTGGAGGAGAAGGGATTGCGGCGTGGCCATCCCCCCTGAGGGGTGATTCCTCGCTTTCTGTCTCTCTGTCTCTCTCTGTCTGGCGAGCGCACACACCCTATAGCAAAAAACCTCTTCAAAAAAACAAAACAAAACAAAACAAATAGAAACCATGCCTAAAGAACAAAAGGAGAGTATGAGAATGATGCCTCACCAAATTCAGGCTATCAATAAAGAGCCCAAAAGTAAGTCCCAAGTCTCTGTGGTGCAGTCAGAAGCTGCAGAGCTGGAGGTCACATGCAGATGGCAGCTTCCCCCAGCCCAGAAAACCTGAAAACATGCTAAATATGCACCAATGAATCAAATCACAAAGAAAATTTGGAAATATTTTAAGGAATACAAAAATTAAAATATAATAAATCCTACGGGATACAGTGGAAGCAGTGCTCAAAGGGAAATCAATAGATGTAGATGACTAGCTTAGAAAAGAACAGGGACCAGCTGATAGCGTAATGGCTATGTCACTAGACTCCCATATAGTCGACCGTGGTTCGAGTTCTGGACCCGGCAGCTTAAACTCATGCCGGGTGTGTGTGCATGTGTGCCCAAGATCCTGAGAGGAGAATGAAGGAGAAGGGATTGCGGCATAGCCATTCCCCCTGGGGGGTGATTTCTCTCTTTCTGTTTCTTAGTCTCTCTCTGTCTTTCTGGCGAGCGCACACTCCCTATAGCTAAAACCTCTCAAGAAAAAAAAGAAAGAAAAGAAGAACAATCTCAAGTCAATAAGCTAACCTTCCATTTTAAGAAGCCAGAAACTAAAACAAACAACAAAAAGTAAACTAAACCCAAAGAAGCAGAAGTAAGCAATGAACACAAATTAGAATGGAAATAAGATATAAAATAAAATGAAAAAATAATAGAGAACGTCAACAAAACCTTTGTTAGCTTTTTGAGCAGATGAACAAAATTGACATCTTTAGGTAAACTGAGCAAGAGAAAAAGAAATTACTGATATTGCTAAGGCCAGGAATAAAAGTGGAGACATTACTACTAATCTTACAGAAATAAGAAAGATTATGAGAGAATGCTATATATGTGTGCATATACATACATTTATAGATGTATTTTTATGGAGAAGAGGTGGGTTTTTTTGCTATAGGGTGTGTGCACTCACCAGAAAGACAGAGAGAAACAGAGAGACAGAAAGCGAGAAACCATCCCCCAAGGGGAAAGGCCACACCACACCACAATCCCTTCTCCTCCATTCTCCTATCAGGATCTTGGACACACACGGCATGAGTTTAAGCCACCAGGTCCGAGACTTGAACCGCAGTTGACTACACGGGAGTCCAGTCACATAGCCATTTCACTATCTGCTGGTCCCATGTTTTTTTTTTTTAAAAAGGAAAGATAGAAAGATTGTGAGTATCGTAAACAACATGTCCACTAATTTGATAACTTATATAACATGAACAAATTTTATGGACAGTGAAAATACCAAAACTCATACAAAGGGAAATAGAAATCTGTATATCTATTAAGACAATTTAATCAATAATCATCTATAAAAGAAGCATCAGGCCCAGATAGTTTCACTGTTTAATTCTACCTAGTAGTCAAAGAAGAAATTATAGCAATTCTCCACAACATATCAAGAAAATAGAAGGGAACCAGCAGTTAGCGTAATGGCTATGTCGCTGGACTCCCACGTAGTCGACCATGGTTCGCGTCCCAGACCTGGTGGCTTAAAACTCACGCCGGGCGCGTGTGCGTGTGTGCCCAAGATCCTGAGAAGAGAATGGAGGAGAAGGGATTGCGGCGTGACCATCCTCCCTGGGGGGTGATTTCTTGTTTTCTGTCTCTATGTCTCTCTGTGTCTGTCTGGCGAGCGCATGCTCCCTATAGCGAAAATCTCTCCCCCCCCCCAAAAAAAAGAAAGAAAATAGAAGTAGAAGCAAAACTTGCTATATAATTTTGTAGCATGAACATTACCTTAATATCAAACCCAGGTAAATGCAAGCAAGAGAAACTGTAGAACAACATTTATCACTAACATCGATGCAGAAATAGTTGACAAAATATTAGCAAATTAAATACAACAATGTATAAAAAGAATTATACAGCACAACCAACTGGGATTTAATCCAGGTATGCAAGGCTAGTTCAACCTTTGGAAATCAACTGATGGAATACACTACATCAATAGGCTAATTAAACAAACAAACAAACAAAAAAACCAGCATGTTCATATCAAGAAATTCAGAAAAGACTTTTGATAAAATCTGACACCCATTCATGTTACCTCTCAGAAAATTAGTGTAGGGAGCAGCCGAATATGAACTAAGCAGTGGTGACCTTTAAAGACCAGCAAAGGCACAGCCCCACTCTCTTGCACTGACGCTTGCACAGGCGGCAGAGGTTAAAGGAAACTATGTTTTAGCCAGAGAAGGTCAGGGAGGCTTGTTTAGAACTCCAAATACTGCAAGATGTTCTACAGCTTCAGCGGATAATAGAAAACACCTGCCTCTACCTTCCTCTTCTCCCTCTTCTATTGTCCTATAAAAGAATATACAGTTTGGGGCTATGACTCTCTATTAGAGACACCCAGTCCACCTGATCACCACTTTTCTCTACTTATGTCTCTGTGTGCTTTTTCCCAATCCACAGTCACACTCACTTGGAGTAACTTGGAATCCCCCACCTCACAGGAGCCAAGTCTCTCACTGTCAGAGTGGAAATGTATAAATCTGTAAAGGGAGAGATAAGACTATTCTGTGTGATAATGGTCAGAATGGTTTATATAAATGGAAATGAGTATGTCTCTTCCTCTGTCAGGCCTTTAACATTGAGTGTTGAGTCAATTTGGTCTATAGCTGAACTACATTTGATCTTGTTGTTATTGTCATTGCTATGATTCACTTCAGTGTAACACATTATTCAAATTTCTCTAGTTGCACTTAATTTGATGCCTAATGTCCTGATAGTTTTTCTCTTTATTCCTCTTACATCTTTGACAAGCCCTGTACACCTTCTCCAAAAAGAATTCTTTCTCTAAGGTCTTGCATGTACCCAACAGTTGACTTGTTGCCAGTGTAAGGCTTCTAGTGGGTGTTCTAGCAGTGAGTTTCACAGATAACCCTAGACCATCAGGCTTTGGTCTAAAGCATTGTCCATCACCCCACAATTGTCAGGACCATCTATCACTGCCATTTTTTAATGAAACCAGAATTCTTCATCCTTCAGTGGACCTGCGCACTCAGAAAAAATCTTTTACAACATTCCTTCCTCTCCCCTTGTGGAAAGATGTTTTTGCTAGATAGAGTCTAGAACACAGGCAGGTTTTCTGTTCTTCAGCCCTCTACCCTATGGCACCTAAAAAGATGCCGTGGATAGAACCGTGTTTCTGTTACTTTCCAGCAGCAGATGGCTTTTGTCTAGTGTTTGTGCAGTGTGGAGGGAGTAAACGTCCTGTCCTTTCTGCAGTGGTAGTCTATATTTTTCCACTGACAAGAGAAAGTAAGGTGACTAGTAGGTCTTTCTATGTCTTCTTCAAAGGTATACAACTTTGGTCTTGTGTTGGAAGGAAGATTAACTCTAAGAAATGAGAACGTTTTCACTCCTCTTCCAGTGGAATGAGCTTTCCATTTCTGTCATTAGAAAGCCTATATAGTACAGGTGGGTTCTATGCCTGTCTCCAAGCAGCAGATGACACCATCTTGTAAGTAATGAAGGCCGTAAGACATTGGCCTAGAACTGAGTGGAATCTACTGAGAACTGAGGAGAATCTACTGACAAATGACTAGAGGCCCATGGAAAAAGTCTCGTTGTGGGCATAGACCCCCTAGGTTTAAGGAACACTTAAGATTTTATATTGTAAGGCTTACTCTGAGTTAATCCTTAAAATTCTTTAAATTTTGCTTATATTATTCTCATTCTCTTTTATGGTGACCACCCATAAAACCATTTATGTGTTTCACTTTTCCTCAGAAGGGCTTATTGCCTCCTGGAATCCAGTAGCCTACATTTTCTTTATAACTTAAGTTCTCTGTGGGGCTTCAAAAATATTATCATACAGATTATATAACTTTTCCTCATTGTTAACTTAAAGGCGACATTCTGTTGCAGCTTTTCACATCCCAAGGGAACTACAGAACCATTCTTGATGTATTCTCAGGTTCATACAAATCTCATCTCATCTCATCTCTTCTGGGTGTTTTTTGTTCATTGGCCCTTTAGTGGAGTAGTTTTTTTTTTTTTTTTTTTCACCGATTCACAAACCATTACCCTAGTTGAGTGCGTATATAAGACTTTCCTAAAGGTTTGAGAAGGAGAAGTTACAGCCCACAAAGACAAATAATGAAAATGTTAGCATCATCAGGCTTTGGTCTAAAGCATTGTCCATCACCCCACAATTGTCAGAACCATCTATCACTGCCATTTCTTCACCATCTAGCCACATGCCCAACCTGCAGACTCTCTTCTATCTCCCTGTTTTCCCATATTCTTGGAAATTTTTCTCAATGTAGGAGTTAAGTCTTAGTCGGGAATCTTTGGGTTCAAGCAACATAAACATACAGCTCAATCAGTTTTTAGTAGAAACAGAAATTAATTTATTTTTGGTTCAGATATTTGCTATATTGAAGGGGTGGAACAGTTAGGTACAATATTTCTGCGTTGACAAGTCTCTTCCTAATGATTACATCTGTTTCTTTCTCTGTTAATTCCCTTCTCAGATGGACTTTCTCTAGATGGAGGCAAAGATCAGAGATAGATTCTCTCTAAAACAGGAATCACAGGGAAAATGAATACTTTCATTACTCACAGCTTCAACAATGTCAAGGTTACACAACTTACAGGCTTGGGTCTTAATCATGTGCCCGTTTCCAGAATCAGTGAAAAAGTTCAATACCACCAAAATTATAGAGAGTAGAGAAGAACTAGTTTCCCAGGAAAAAGATTATGAGAGTAGACAAAATGAGATTCAGATACTATTGTAATTATGAATTATTTTCTGCCTACCTACTTTTTGGCTGCATTGGGGGAAATCAAACTCTGGATAATGTCAGAGTTTGTATTACATGTGGAAATATCATTCTGTGGAGTCATGAGGCTGAGGTTATCCATGAGGAGAACTGGGAGCTTGTGCTGTAGGATGTTTGTTAGTTGTAAACTCTCCCCCTGGCTGTCTAGTCTGGACCTCTGATTTCCCTCCCTAGGCCCTGGCCAGTGTCCATTCCAACAGTGTCATCTGCGTGGGTACACAATTTACTGCTGTCCTTGCACTCTGGGCCTCCTCCGAGATCATTCTCTGGGAAGGAATTCTTTACAGCTCCTCGCTGGTGTGTGAACTCTGATTAGGAACCAAGTGACCTCAATTTCACAAGCTTCACACTCCTTGTTCAGCACAAACAGCTGCTAATATGGGAAATCTGGATAAGAACTGGCTGCTTGTTTAGGAAAGAGGAGAACAGTAAGGTACCAGCTTTTATGGGCTTGAGAACTGAGGCTTAGGTTCACAAGTCACAGGTCTTTGGGGGCTAAACAGTGGTGTAGCAATAAGGCAACACTCTGTGACTCTGGCCCTATATGGGAAGATCCCAGGTTCATGCCCTGAGACTTCCCTGTACATATCGTCATACATACATGTGTCTGTAGTCCTGACTAACTAAGGGTGGGAGTGGATTGCAGTAGGAAGATACCGTTGTCAGTGTGTGTGTGTGTGTGTGTGTGTGTGTGTGTGTGCATGCTTCTCTGTCTTAGAAAAAGACAAGTTAAGAAACAAAGTCTTTAAAAGACTTTAAATAATAGTGACCACTTATTGCACAACTCTAGGAAGAGAATATGGTCTATGGAGTTGTGCAACATGAAAGCAGGTGGTTTAGTGGTTAAGGTGTTGGACTCCCACATGGCCAACCACAGTCTGAGTTCCAGACCCAGTGGCTTGAAAGTCATACTGGGCTTGTGTATGTGCATGCCCAATGTCCCAGGAGGAGAATGGAGGAAAAGAGATTTCAGAGTGTCCATCCTCCTGGGGGGTGATTTCTCACTTTCCCTCTCTGTCTCTCTCTCTCTCT
>NW_006159707.1:41869-55788 GCF_000334495.1 Tupaia belangeri chinensis | reverse complement strand
TGTGTTGTGGAGATACCGTGATCTGTGTGTGTGTGTGTGTGTGTGTGT
Organism: Tupaia belangeri chinensis; assembly: GCF_000334495.1. Lineage (NCBI taxonomy): Eukaryota > Metazoa > Chordata > Mammalia > Scandentia > Tupaiidae > Tupaia > Tupaia belangeri. The sequence continues at coordinate 55,740 of NW_006159707.1, read as the reverse complement.
GTGTGTGTGTGTGTGTGTGCATGCTTCTCTGTCTTAGAAAAAGACAAGTTAAGAAACAAAGTCTTTAAAAGACTTTAAATAATAGTGACCACTTATTGCACAACTCTAGGAAGAGAATATGGTCTATGGAGTTGTGCAACATGAAAGCAGGTGGTTTAGTGGTTAAGGTGTTGGACTCCCACATGGCCAACCACAGTCTGAGTTCCAGACCCAGTGGCTTGAAAGTCATACTGGGCTTGTGTATGTGCATGCCCAATGTCCCAGGAGGAGAATGGAGGAAAAGAGATTTCAGAGTGTCCATCCTCCTGGGGGGTGATTTCTCACTTTCCCTCTCTGTCTCTCTCTCTCTCTGTCTCTCTCTGTCTCTCTCTCTCTCTCTCTGAATAGCTCACACATCCTATTGCAAAAAAATCTTAAATAAATAAACACCCATGTTTGACCTAATATTATATTGAGGAAACAGTGGCTCACAAGAACTTCCCCAAGGAAGATGTCAGAGTTTAGGGTCAAGGGCATAGGTCCAGTGTGATGACCAGGTGGGTGAGGACATTCAAAGTAAGAACCTTGGAGAAGTGCTTAGAGAAGCTGGACTTCATGGCCTCAGACAGGAGAGACTTAGAAGATACCAGTTCTGAGTTCGGATAGTAAAGTAGTAATTCCAGGGGAAAAAAAAAAAGGTGTAATAAGTTCTGAATGATCCCAGGGCTGGAAATAGCATCCTGTTAGTGTGAGGAGCAAGAGTTAGATTTTGAGTCAGAGTTTTTTATTTTGACTCAAGGGATCCTACTTTAGACCCCTGTGGGGTGATGTGTTTCTTATTACATGTTGTTTCTGGCTCCAGATCCTTGAAAAAGAACTTCTCACTGCCTATAAAACCCTTTTGACTTTTGATCCAGCTCTCTGCTTGAACCCTTTTGGTTGTTTTTACTTGTTTTTCAAATTCATTTCAGGAAATCATTTCTCCTAAGCATTCTTTGTCTGCCGCTGACTTCCATAGGTGCAATTCTTCTCCGTCATTTCCAAAATGCCTGTGGTCCTTTTTGTTCATCTCTATTACCACCATAATCATCATCACCACTGTCATCATCACCATAGCCACCACGACCATTACCATCACCACCACCATTATCAACACCACCACCCCATTGCCACCACCACCAACATCACCACCTTCACAATAATGCATTATTATTATTATTATTATTGAGCTTTTTTATGTACTGTTGCTGGGGTGAGTGCCTTTTCATGCATTATCTCACAACTACCATATAAGATTAGTACTATCTCCATGCTCCCTCTATTTTGCTCTATCTGAAATGAGAAAATTCATATATATATATGTAGGTAGATAGATAGATAGATAGAGATTAACTTGACTAAGGATGCACAGGGATTAAATGGGGACCCCAGTTTGAACTTAGGTCAACCTGATATACTTACCATGTGGTTCTGGCATTGCCTGTTTTTACACTGTCCTCCCCAACTCTGCTAGGAACAGTCTTGTGGAGGACAAAGCAAAGAGGAGAAATTTTGCCAATCTCAAAAATGTGCCCATTATGTGATGTGAAGAAGCCCATTATGTGATTGAGAAGAGAGAGGAATGTGATGTTCTCCAAACTCTAAAGAACTCAAGTTGTAGGGACCTTCCAATAACCAGGCTAGGAAACAAACCAGTGGCCAGATGGCAAAGGGCCAGAGCAACGGTCCAAGTCTCTTGAGTTTTTCACAGTCTCTTCCCCACCCTGATCATTCTATCACTTCTTGCGTGTCTCTTCACAGGAAAAAGAGAATCAGGCAGAAGAAAAGAAGCTTCAAACTATATCCTTTGTGATGGGAGAGTATGGCCAAAGAACAGAGCAGATGACATGGGAAGAGAGCAGTCCTGGCTGAAGCCTGAAGTTGTGGAGCTGGTAGAAAGGCTCAGGAAGGACAGGGAAGCCCCAGGTGGAAGTGGAGGAGTCTGTCCAGGTTCAAGTGATCATAAAGAGCACCGACTCAGGAGTTTGGCAGACCAAAGTTTAAGCCCAAACTCCACCACTTAAAATGTACAATTATTTTACTTTTCTGAACCTCAACATCTTCACCCTTAACACAGAGTCATGGTATTTCTATTTTGCAGAATGCCAAAAGGGAGAGGGTTAATGAGCTGAGCTAATATATGTAAAGCCCTTTGCTCAGTACATGGCAGATGGTAAGCTCTTACTTCTACCGTAATTGCTCTTTTTATCATAAGAAGCAGAGGTTGTGACCCCTGCTTAAGACTGCTGGTAGGGAAGAGGGCACCCCTACAAGACATTGGGAAGAGGCAGGGGGCAGAAGGGCCATTAGATGTTGAGGCGTGGGATGGAGGAGAGCATAAAGCAGGCAGATTTGAGTGTCCAAGGGATCAGATACAAGGGGCTTGGACAGAGAATAGCTATTACCTTGATGCAGATGACCACCAGAGTTGCATTCAAAGGTACATCCATAAACCAAACCAAAACCAATATTGGGCTTCCCCTGAGCCCTGACCCACATGCCAAGGTCATACACTAGAAAGACATTACCAAGTGTTTAGCAGCAGAATTGAGCTGGGAGAAATAGCGCCAGAAAAATGGATTTGAGGGTTTAGGTATCAAATCTGAGTTCTTTAAATGCTGAAGGAACAAGGCAAGATACTACAAATTGTGGAAGATGGAAGGCGAGGTGTTCATTCTCTTGGCCAATAGACAGCACAGTGTAGTGATGAACTCGGTGGAATTCTTCCTGTGCTACTTAACAGCTGTCTGAGCTTTGACGAGTCACTTAACCTTTGTAGGATTTGAAGTTAAGGTCTATAAAATGAAGGTAAAGATAATAATACTACCTAACATCCAGGATTGTGAGAAGATTCAAGGAGTTAAGCATTTAAAAGCATCTTGCACTTAGTCACCAGTCAGTAAGTGTTATTGCTACTGCTCTGTTAACTCTGGCTCTAGGATTTTTAAGATAGGGTTAGAGAAAGTACCCAAAGTTCCCAATATGTTCTTCCCAGCTCACCAGGGTAAAAAAAAGGAGAGGGAATGAAGAATGGAAGCCTCAGCCAAGAATAGGAACATGCTAGAGATGGATGTTGGCCAGAATGAATAATTGGGTAAGAAAGATAATCAGAAGGTAGATGAGAATCCAGGACAAGCTGAGAAGAGGATATCCCCACAAAAGTTATTGCCAAAATGTTGGAGAAGAACACCATAGAATTCAAATGTCTCTACACACACAGTCTTCACTTATATCCCAGAATTGATTATTTCAGAACTATCCAATGTGGGTATGCAATGTTTCAGGCACTACGTTAGGCTTTGTTGGCCAAGTCAGACATCATCCCTCCCTCATGGAACTTCTGCTACAGAAAGAGAGAAGAGACTTCCTGAAGGAGGAGAGATCTTGGCACCAACTAAGAGTCAGTGGTTAGCGGAGCTCGTGAAAAGTATGGATGGGAGGTTTGGAACATCTGTAGAAGGGAGTATGGAAAAGACAAGGAAAAGCATGTACACATGGCTGGAGGAGTGAGAAAACGTGGCATGTTGAAGAAGGTCAGAGTACTCTACCAAGAGAAGATGAACAGGATGCTGGGCACACACACACACACACACAAAAAAAAATCAAATATTCTTATACTTATGTATGAGAAAGCTGAAGCTTGGGACCAGCAGAAAATCAAATATTCTTATACTTACGTATGAGAAAGCTGAAGCTTGGGACCAGCAGTTGGCGTAATGCTATGTTGCTGGACTCCCATTGTAGTAGACCACAGGTTGAGTCTCAAATCCGGTGGCTTAAACTCACTCCCGGCGTGTGTGCGTACGTGCCCAAGATCCCAAGAGGAGAATGGAGGAGAAGGGATTGCAGCATGGCCATCCCTCCTGGGGGGTGATTTCTCACTTTCTGTCTCTCTGTTTCTCTCTGTCTTTCTGGCGAGTCCACGTGCCCTACAGCAAAAACCTCTCAAAAAAAAATAAATAAAAATAAAAAGAGAGAGAGAGAGAGAAAGCTGAAGCTCAAAGTGATTATATGATCATGCAAGGTCAATCCTCAAATGAATGGCAAGACTGGAATTCCAGCCCAGGTAAAACACTTTGAAATCTTTGTTATTCACTGCTGCCTGGACCTGCTCAGGTATTCCCAGGATAAGCAGCCAGGCCAGCCTCTCTAGCCCAGCATAGGACAGGGGTTTCCCACAGCTGCCCACACAGCCTCTCTGCCCAAGGAGGACATTTAGGTGGAAGACCGGATGGCCATGGAAAGCTTCTGCTCTGTGAGCTCTTACTGAATGAAGCCTTTTGCCTCTCTCTCAGAAAGTGCGATATTGAAAATCAATGAAGAGAAACTGTCTGAAAGGGGAACTAAATCAAATATCCCAATATGGAGGAGTTAATCATCCAAAATTAACCTTATAACATCTAGTATCAAACTGATCTATAAAGAAAATCGATGAGAGCAAATCAAGCCCCAAAGACTTTCACCCCTGCCCAGGATAGTGCCGTTCCTGAGGCGTGGGAGACTGTGCACTATTACCAGGAAACAGTCCCTCAGCAGTTGATATATTTAGCCACAGGCTTTCAATGGATAGTTTTCATATACATTTCTCCTCCTGCATTTGCTTAAACTACCATTCTTAGAGCTTTAAATAAGATGCACTTAGCTGAAAATTGTCCTTCACTGAGGAGACACGCTGTTCCTACTGAGAGAGATAATCCAGCATTGTATATTTTTGTGCTCAGAGGGAAGCAAGGTACTCATCATTCGCTCAGCAATTTCTCCATTCCAAAGCAGCCCCAAGGGATCTCTGGGATCAGAAAGGAGACCTGAGAGATGAGTGAGCAGAACAAAGAGGGGTAAACCCAGAGAAGTCATCTGGCCATGATAGCCAAGAGGGATACTGGTTACATTGGCCTCCTGGTTTGGCAGAATGAGAGGAAACGCCAGGGGTCATCAGGGGTAGCTGGACACCTGAGTCCCACCTTCTCCAACCTCTCCGCGCTATTTCCTAATTTGTAAAATGGGATTGATTTATCTGGATGTAAAGATCGTGTGGGACTGTTCATCGTCTCTCCTTCCTGTGCGATGTAAGCTCCATGAGAATGGAGGCATTCTCTGTTGTGTTCGCTATGAGAAAACACAGCACATTATTCTAAAGTCCAGAATAATGCCGAGCATGCAACAGATGTTCTCTACATGTTGGTAAATCAATGAATGAAAATAGTTCAGCAAAATTCAGTACCCGCTTTCTAGTAAAAGTTCTTGTATGATAAACGGTAGTGACATGCTATTGAGGATGATCATAATAACAGCCCAATGATTCCCCCCTTATCCACAAGGGACACTTTCTAGACTCCCCCCCAGTGGATGCATCAAACCACAGACAGTGCCAAACTATAGATACGGATATACTGTTTTTTTCCTCTACATAGATATTGATGACCTAGTTTAGTTTATAAATTAGGCATAATGTGAGATTAACTGATAACAAGTAACAAGTGTAACAATGTATTCTATTAAAAGTTATCGGAATGTTGTCTCTTTTCAAATATCTTATTTTACTGTACTCCCCTATTTCCAATCATGGTTGACCATGGAGATCTGAAACCACAGAAAACAAAACTGTGGATAAGAGGAGACTACTGTAACACAGATTAGGTGTTTTCTATATATACTGTACTCATTGCCTGGCTTGGATATTTTTTATTAAATCTTCATAACAATATATTGTAGTAAAATTTTTATCAGCTCCACTTTTATAGATCAGGAAGTAAGGCTCATTTAGACTCTGTGTTTACAGAGCTAGTGGGAGAGTAACACTTGAGTTTAGATAAGGAGATTGAGTTCCTACTCTGCTGTACTAATAATGTAGTGATGGTGAGGGTGATAACAATGATGGCGGTAGCGAGAAGGATGAGGATGATGATAAAGATCACAATGTTGCAGAAGAAGCAGGAAGTGGAAGCCATGACTCTCCTCCTAAGGTTGGTCCTATCGAAGAACAAGCTGGGAAATATATGTAGAGTCCAAATGCCAGTTTGATTTCTGGCCATTGTTTCCTTCTGGCAAGGAACAGAATGCATAAAAGAGACAGCTATAGGAACCCAAGAAGGTGTCAGTGGCATAGGCAGGAGGGTGCCACTGAACAATATTGGAGGCCCCTGGGAGGTCCATGTTTGGATCCTGGTAGACCCACGCACGTCCGTGATTCTGGTTAGTTGGGAGGCTGGGGGAAGGACTGTGGTCTGACAAGACTCTGTCAAAGTTAGCACTCTATCACTTTTATGAAAGAAGAAAATAAACTAAATAAAGTATTTTTTAAAAAAAGGAGAAGGCATCAAGTTGTTCCAGTTGATTAACCCACCTGTTGTAAAAGTTCAGACAGTGGTGAAGGTTCAGGACACAAGAACAAGCTTCCTAAGGAAAAAACATGGCAAGATCTGGGCACAGTGTCAGTGTCCCAGCTGAGTCAGGCACAGGTTAAGATTGAGCTATCTAATAGTATTAGAAGTATGGATCCAAGTGGGAAACTGGAAAACCTAGTAGAGAAGCCAAGGCAGCTATTCAGGCATAAGATTTAGCTTAATGGATGAGAGATTTTGGAAAAGTCAAAACTGAATAGAACTGTGGATGTCCATGGCTTCACCATTCCCACCCCGACAATTGTGTACTTGGCTGAAACACACCGACAATGTATCTACTATGTGTTAACACCAGGGACACAGCAAGAATGAAACAACTTAGCTCATGCCCTCACGGACTTTACATTGTAGGCTATGCAACAAGCAATAACCAGACAAATAACTAAGCAAGTTAATGCTCAACTGGAAAGAGTTATGAGATAAACAGACATGGCCATGTGGAAGAATGGGGGCAGGGGTGATACTTTATGTAAAGTTGTTTGCAAATAACTATTGGAGGAGCTAAGAATTTGATCTGAAGCCTGGCACCCCGATACCTGGATACAGAATATTAAGACTAATTCCAGATGCTTCTAACTGGTAATCTGAAGTTGTTAGATGCTCTTATGATCTTGGCCAGATTAGCCTGAGGGAGGTTGGAGGTATTGGTGACCCTCAACGACAGACACTGGGGAAACAGGAGAGTCGTGTACACCAGACCGCATATAATGCATGCTTCAATTTGTTAATGAATAAATCCAAACTCATTTGCAATTCTATGGATTATATGCTATTGTTCTTTGATAGGTGAGGATACTGAAATGTGGAGGGGTCACCTATTTTATATAACTCTTAAATAGCACAGTTTAAGTGTGAATCTAAATCCAAATGATTTCAATAATGCTTTGATTTCCATGATATCATAGGGAATATCATTCCTCTAGCTGAGTTTTAGGCCAAGAGCAGCTGTTTCTGGGTCCTCATGGAAAAGGGGGTTTGCAGAGCCTGACATTCAAGTATGGATCCAAGGGAACTTTCACGGCTATCTAGCTGAGTCAAGGGGCTGTTGATTTGCAGGTTTTAGGCCAAGAGCAGCTGTTTCTGGATCCTCATGGAAAAGGGGGTTTGCAGAGCCTGACATTCAAGTATGGATCCAAGGGAACTTTCACGGCTATCTCGGAGAGGGCGTGAAGGGCCACACATAACACCTAGAAAGTCTGAACGATTCTGGAAACTTTTTGAAGGCTTCATGCTTGCAAATTATTTCTCTTTGATGGTATAATATATGGTAATTTGCAACAAAATCCTTTTGGAGAAAGGGCCAGTGAGATTATTTATTTATTTGTTTGTTTGTCTATTTTTGAGGGAAGTAAGAAATAACATACAGCCAGGAACTAGGAAAGTATTGAGACTGGGTCTTTTTTTCACATCAGGCTTAGGGAAGTTTCCAAGGGAGATAAAGGCATCCTAGATGGGGTCCCTATTATAAATAGGAAATCTGGTGACTTTGAATTAATTAAAAAAGAATAAAGCAGGGAGGAAAGGAAGTGCCAAGGAGAGGAAGCAGGGGAGAGGAAGCAGGCAGAGGCTCCAGGGCGTGTGGGAGGATAAAAGGAAGGAACAGGACGCCAACTGAAACCTGAAAATTACCCTGGAATCTAACAGAGGCTGGTACCAGCAAGAGTACATTCAGAGTTCTCAGAAATTCTTGCTGATAGCATCAAACCCGCAGCCCTCATGGGACTGGAAGTTAGAAAATCCAACAGAGAAGGCCATTGCTTCCTAGCAGCAAACTGCCTGCTGGGGAAGTAGGCTCTTCCAGATGTGGGCTAAGGTAATCTGAATGTAAACAGGGAGTAAGCCTGCCTCGGGACAGCCGACAGCGACAGCCGGGGGCTTTCATTAATTAGCTCACAAATCCAAACTATGTGGCCCATGGGGTCCGCTATGCCCCATTTCCTACCTTCCTTCAGTCTCTTGCTCTGGGGGGCTGATGGTCGCCTTGTCCTCCCTGGGGCTGTCCTGACTGGGTCTATGGGAACATTTAATTGCATCAGACAACTCATCAGAAATAGGGGAAACTGGTCTCAGCTCTGTGGGTCAGTATCCAGGATGTCAAATTCTCACCTCTTCAAATCGTTCTTTGCATCTGTGTGCCCCCCATTCTTCACATTCTCTCATGTATTTACTTTACAGTCTTTATCCCCATCCAGCTTTACCTGGTTATTTGTGTCCTCGCTTGGTTACAGTCCATTGTATCTGCTTTAACACAAGGCCCACAGCACAAGAGCCTGGGCATGTACCGGGGCCATATTTCCATCTGATATATTCCCCTGCTGAGCCCTTTGCTGTGAGCCATGTGGGAGTCCAACACCTTAACCACCCGGTACCTCCTAGCCCCCATAAACTTAGATTTTATTTCTATTTTCCACAAACTATTTGAAGTCTCCTCATCTGATCTTTTGTGTATTCCAGCACCTACAATGCGGGTCAATACATGGTAAGCGCTTAAAGAGTACTTGTGGAATGAAGAAATATTTATTTCAGCAGAAATAACTAACGCCGTTCTGAGGAACACTCATTCGTGGTGGTGAGCAGTTATTAGAGAATTGCAAATGAAAACCACAGTGAGATACTGCTAGGCTGGCTGGAAAGTCACGGTGTGTGTTTCTGTTTTTCCATGCAAAAATGTGTCATGACTTTCCCGACAACCCAATACATCACATCCACTAGGATAACTATCATTTTAAAAATGGAAAATAACAATGTGGAGAAGTTAAAACCCTCAAGCATTGGGAAGAACGGAAAAATGATTCAGCTGCTATGGTAAAAAGTCTTGTGGTTTCCCAAAAAGTCATGCATAGAATTACTACATAACCCAGCATTCCACTCTTCGGTATTGAAAACAGAGATTCACACAGACACTTCTATACCAGTCTGCATAGCAGTGTTATTCATGACAGCTAAAACGGTGGTACCAACCCAAGCGTCCATCAAGAGATGAAAGGATAAAGAAAACATTGCATATCCGTACAATTGAATATTACTCAGCCATGAAAAAGGACTGAAATTCTGATGCATGCCAATACATAGAGGAAACGCGAAAGTATTATACTAAGGTAAATAAGGCATACACAAAGAGATATTCATGATTTCACTTAAGTGAAATATCTAGAATAGGGAAATTCATAAAGATATAAAGTAGATTAGAGTCTACCAGGAGCCATCAGAGTAGAGGAAAACAGGGAGCTATTGTTAAATGGATACAGAACTTCTATTGTAGTGACAAAAAGGTTTTAGAGCTAGATAGCAGTGAATAATGTGCAACACTATGTATCGCATGCTTACAAATGGTAAAAATGGATATCTTATGTTGCATATATTTTTACCACAGTAATTTTTCTAAATGTTCAGAACAAAAATAAGAAAAGAGGCTGCAGGTCATGACAAAAGTTTAGTGCTTCCTAAGAGCCTTTTCTTAAAGACCCTTCTCTTGGTTTCCGCAGATACCCCTGTATATTTGCCTAATGTGATCTCTCCTGTGGATTATAGTCATAGACTCCTAATTAATCTCAGCTCCATTTCTCACCACTGCTCCCCAGAGTCTCTGCTCTGTCCAATTTATCATGCTTGCTCTCCTCTGGGACTTCACACATACTGTTTCTTCATCCCTGAACAGCCTCTTACCCTCACCTTCCTTCACGGGGTCTCATCTACTAAATCCTTCAGATCTCAGCTAAGCCATCATTTTCTTCATTAAATCCTAACTCTCCAATGCTGGGGTACATCCCACTGTTCTGTGTTCACAGTCATTTGCAAAGCCTCAAACCATTTAGGATAGATTAGGATTTGAAGCCTGGAGCTTTTGCTTAGTTCATCTCTCTACTTAAACATCACCCCCTCAGAGAGAACTTCAAAAACCACCTATCCAAAATGCACCCCACCCCCAAGACACACCTCTTACTCTTCTTTGTCTTTCTAACACTTTTCTGCACCAGAAAGGGAAGTTTCATTCTTTCAGAAACTTTCAGTCTATTTATTACAATATCTGTAGCTCCTTGACTTGTACCTAGCTCATAGGTATTAATACGTATTTTTGAATGGGTGGCTTAATGATTGAACACATGATTGCATAACTGGTTGCACGACTGTGCCTTGGCTCTACAATGGCACTTGTAAATAAATATATTAACACACCAACATCCTGAGATTCAAAGTGGGAGCCGAGAAGAATTGCTATAATGAGAGAAATGGGTAAAACTTAGAACCTTGAATCTTATTCTTAAATTTTTCTTTCTTGAGGTCCTTAATGATCACTGGCTTACCAACTCCAGGGATTCTTAGTTTCCCTCTTAATCACTTTTGTCTAAGCATGGTCATGAATCCCTCTCTACAGAGTAGCTGAGATTGAGCTAAACTGAGTTAGGTTGACACAATGTTTACTCTCTTATCAATGAGTAACTGAGGCACAAAGTAGCTGAGTCACTTTTTCCATGGTCCAATAGTTATTAAGTGGCAAATTAAGGATTGAAACTGAGCCTGACTCCAGAGTTAATGTTCTTGACCAAAAGTTAATTAGCTCCCTTTATAAACATTGAGAAACAGTGCTCCCTGCAAATACAGTGTTCCTGAATGCAAACTGAGCTGTTGTCAGAGCAAATTGGTGCTGTTGAAATGAAAACATTTATTTGTGGAGTCAAAAATGATACGATGTTTCCAGAACATGGTCTTACTTCCCTCCATCCCTTCTTTCTTCCAAAGGTTCTTCCTACCATGCTAAAAAAGAAAGTAAGGTTTTAAAGAAAAAAGGTTTTAAAAACTTCCAGAAAATCTCATTTTGTCAAACTGCAACATCAGTGATTTCCAGACTTCTAGATTCACAGCGTGGCTGCCCTGTGACCTTTCCAAGGTTCTAAACCAAACAGATCTGGAGTCAAACCCCAACTCCACCGCTTCTGTTTCAGAGCAGGTTTCTGAAACTTTCAGAGCCCTGGCTTTCTCATCTTATACATCCTTCACCAAATATAAATGACACTGGCCCCACTCTGTTTAGCTGTGGTTATACGATGTCACCTGTGGACTGGAGCTGCCCGTGGGGAAGAAGGAGTCTAAGGCCACAGGGTAGGGAAGCAGGGAAAGCACGGAGCAGTGCTCACTGCACTGACTCTGAGGCAAGCTTTGACCCACTGATCCCTTTTTAACTGCCCTCTCACTTCTGCAAAGAGAGTAAGTGGGGAAACCTGAGGTATTGGCTATTGACATGGTGGATAAATGCACCATTTCCAGGTCAGCTTCCCTGAATACAAATTCAGGCTCTATCACCAACTAGCTCTCTGATCGTGGGTGTATGGTTTGTATGTCCTCTCAAAATTTATGTGTGCTAAGATTTAATTGTGATGAGTAAGCAAGTAAACCTTAATAAGACTATAGAACTGAGAAATGGAACCTTTAGAAAGAGATTAAGATTAAAGTCAGGGGCCAGCAAGCAGCATAGTGGTTAAGGTGCTAGACTCCTACATGGTCAACCATGGTTTGAGTCCCAGATCCAGTGGCTTGAAAATCACACTAGGTACATGTATGTGCATGCCCAAAAATCCCAGGAGGAGCATGGAGGAGAAGGGATTGTGGTGTGGCCATCCTCCCTGGGGATGATTTCTCACTTTCCTTCTCACTGTCTCTGGCCAGCACACATGTCCTATGGCAAAAAATTCAAAAACATTTTTTTAATTAAGGCAATCAGGGTGGGGATCTGCATAATTGACTCTCACTGAGTTTATAAGAAGAGGGAATGACACAGAAGACATGCATGGATGGACACAGAAGCTCCACTCTGCCCTTAGCCTTGGGATGTGATGCATTGGGGCTCTGTGACACCTCTACAGCTGTGACCCCAAGACCTTGCACCTTCAAACAGTGATCTGGATAATTCTCTGTTCTCTTCATTACGCAGATTCAGGTATTTTCTGTTACTAGCAATGAGAAGGACTAGAACCCTGGACAAGTTTCAAAATTTCTCAGGGCTTCATTTCTTATCCTGTAAAATGAGAGTGCTAATAAAAAGAATTCCCAACTCATAGAGCTGTTTGGAAAAAATAAATGTGTTAATTCATGTAAACCACTTACCATGTCTGTTGAGAGTTGAAAGCCCTGAGCTAGGACACTTTGCATCCATTACGTTATTTACTTTTCATGATAACCACATTGAGTAAAAATTTTCCCCTTATATAAGAGGACGCTGAATCCCAGAATGGTAAAATTAAGGGCTGCTGAGTGGTGGTAAAGAATTTGTTTAAAGTCACAGAAACCAGAGGTATTGAAATTGCTATTTAAGTCCCTTATCTGTCTGCTTCCAAAATCTTAGTCCTTTCACCCATACCAAATAACTCTTCTTAAAAAAATAAAAGAATTAGGTTTCAATGATATCTAATGATAATATTTGCTTTCTTTCCAGAGTATTCACATTTGTAACCCAATCAAGGAGTATACCTCTGGATAATATAAATATCCCAGACTACTGTTTACAAAATGTACTCCCTCCCCCTTTTCTGAGAGATTTTTACTATAGGGCACATGCATTCACCAGAGAGACAAAGGGAGACAGAAAGCAAGAAATTGTCTCCCATGGGGGTATGACCACACCCCAATCCCTTCCCCTCCAGTCTCCTCTTGGGATTTTGGGCACGCATGCACACATGCCCAGCATGAGTTATAAGTCACCAGGTCTGGGACTCAAACCATGGTCGACTATGTGGGAGCCCAGCAATGTAACCATTATGCCATCTGCTGGTCCCAATTCTTTCCCTTTTTGTCCATCTTCAGTTCACTGGCATCTCACAGTATGAATCCTCAAGAGACAAATAGTAACAGCAGCTGCTTGTTAAAGCAACTATAATGGCAAAAGAAACCTCAAAGTCTTTCTCAACTCCTTACCCTCCATGATTTATGTTTAGGAGAAGCTTATCTCATAAATATCTCTCCTATTGTCTTGTCTCCTCCACATGCCCTTATCAGCTCACATCTGTAAGTCAAGAGTGGGCCCCTGCTCAGTGTCTCACCTCCAGACTCTCAGCCCTCAAGTCATCATCCACACTGACTTCCATGTAAACATTCATCTCTTGTTTAACACCATTCTCTACCTCATCGTCACCTCTGACTATCAGAATCATTCAACATTTGTCTCAGAAGACATGATCTTGGAATATGGCCTTGATTCCTCTCTCCAAAAGCATTTCTTCCCATACCTACATAATCAAAATTCTAAACTCTTATTACATTGAAATGGTAAAATCCTCCAGCCTTGAACAACCTTATACCTTCACCAAGCTCAGTTCACCTCTCCTGAGATGTTTTCCCTGATTACACTAGTTTAGGTGCTTTGCTTTGCATCCCCACAGTGCTCTCTGCTACCTCTCTTCCTTTGCTAACCCTTCCTCTGATGTTTGAAAATGCTGTTCTGCAAACATTCTCTTTCCC
>NW_006159707.1:36956-41838 GCF_000334495.1 Tupaia belangeri chinensis | reverse complement strand
TCACTCTGTATGTGGTAGGGCAGTGAACAGGCTCATGCCCCATTGATGTTGGGCTTAACTTTGTGACCTTCTCTGGCCACGGATGACCACTGAATTCAGTCCTAAAAATTTTTTAGATAAAATATTCTAGGGTAGAATATTCTTATGGACCTACAAGCATGAGAACAAATATCTATTGTAAATCAGAACCAGCAGTTGGCATAATGGCTATGTAGCTGGCCTCCCATGTGGTCCACTGTGGTTCGAGTCTCAGACCCAGAGGCTTGAACTCACACTGGGTGCGTGTGCATGTGTGCCCAAGATCCTGAGAGGAGAATGAAGGAGAAGGGATTGCAGCGTGGCCATCCCCCCTGGGGGGTGATTTCTCACTTTCTGTCTCTCTGTCTCTCTCTGTCTTTCTGGTGTGCACACACACCCTGTAGCAAAAACCTCTCCAGAAAAATATTTATATCTATTGTAAATCAATAGTCCATTACACGGTATTATACATAAATAAATGACAAATATTTATTTTTTTCTCTTTTTCTGCTCTCCAAAACTATGAGCTAATGAAAGATAGAGACAGTCCCTTACATATGAAGCTATATCCCCACACTCAATGTGATTTGGCAGACAGAAAATGCCAAAAGTATGTTCGAAGAAAGGAGGAAAGGAGGAAAGAAACGGAAGGAGGGAGAGAAGCAAGAGGAAGAAAGGGAGAAAGGGAAGAAGAAAGAAAGAATGATGATATTCTCAGTAGAACAGAAAAGCAGTTGTTAAAACAGTCTCTTTTGGCACTTGAATTTAATGATTAAACCCCTTGCCAACAAAGGTCAGGAAAGATGCAGAAAGATAAAATGAAAAGTTATCAAAATGTCCATCTATCAACCTAAAGTCCTTTCAGAAAGATTGGAACTAGGCTACTTCACCATCTCAGAGGCTGTCCAAGTCCCACAGAGAAGAAATGACTCTTGGCGGTGGCTGGACATTGATTGATTCGATGACTTCTCCTGAAGAAGATGAAGAGGGTGGCAGAGAAGACAGGGCAAGAGCAGAGAGGCCAAAATTCTTCTGAGGCCAGTAGGGCAGCCGTGATGGGCATGACCTCCTGTTTTTTACCAAGCCTGCCCACTCAGGTCTGATTGTGACACCGGCTGCCATGTGTAAAAGTCAAGCGGACGTCAGTGAAAAGAAACTGCTGATGCAAGTCAGGATTTCACACCCACCAATGACTTGGCAGGAACTATCTTCTTTAAGCCTTCTTGTTTATAGAAATAATTTTTACTTTTTAGTTTCACCTTCCCTGGCACCTCAAAGAGCACTGCAAGAAGTTCAGAGTTCTGATTCAAAGGTTTATCAAGATCCTAGGGTTGCACTCTCTCCACTCCAGGAAGATTAAAAATTACTTAAGCCTTCTTTAGAGGTTCTTAACTAATACTAGGAATAAGTGATAAGTACCCTGTCTTGAGCACTTGGGTCAGGCACATTACACCAGTTAGAGCCTTTAATCCTTGCAATGGGGTGAATGGGAGGGGAGGGAGAAGAGGAATTAGTACTGCTTTTCACAGATGGGAAGACAAGGCTTGCAAAGGTAAGGAAGGTCTCAGTCATATATGACCAGGTAAGACTCAAATTCCAGTCCAGGACTGTTGGAAGCCAGGCTCAACATCATCCCATCACCCTACGCCATCTCTCTAGTTTCTGTTCCTTCTTACTGGAGGATACCCCTGCCAGTCGAAAGATGATGTTTGCTGACAGAGAAGGCTGATACCGAGCTGAGAACTTCAGAATGTTCTTACTCTCTTACAAAAATGAGCATGTCAAAAAATCTTCCCTTGCTCATGAGAATGTTAGTCTCCCGGGAAACAGGGTTATAATACAACACCGGAGGCAGAAGACAAAAATCTGTGTGCAGATGGATTGCTAACTGCTCAGATGGGTACACCAGCAAAGGTTGCCCTTGCGATGGGAACACGGGGTGTTTAGCCACCGCTACCTCCTAACACGAACAAGTAGCTTATCCTCATTCAGCCCACCGCAGTTCCTTCTTCAAAGTACGGAACCAATTTCTTTTGCACTGCACATTAAAGTAGTAAAGTGGAAACGGAAAGATTTGTTCAAGTTTGAGCCTGGAATTGGCACAGCCTCATTTGGCTGTTTTATTTTTGTTTGTTTGTTTGTTTGTTTCACTTGATTGCTTAAAGCAAATCCCAGATTAGAGGACCCAGACAGAACCAACTTCTTTTTCTAAAGCAGTAGAAGAATATGATAAGCTGTGCCTCAAGGAATCTAGCAGATGCCAGGCATCAGCAAAAATCAGTGAATGAATGAATGAACAGTTCGGTAACACTAGCTGAGCCCCTTTTTTGTACAAGGCACCCTAGAAGTGCTTTAAAGGAACAGTATATTAACACATTTAATTTTTACACCTACACTTTTAAGGTGAAGAAAGTAAGACACAGAAAGTTGAAGTCACTTTCCTGGGTTTACTGACTAGATAGATAGGTTGGTGGATACATGGATGGATGATAATCTATGAAGAAACGGTACCGAAGAAATGATAGAAATGAAAACGATTACAAGTTTATCAGGTTAAGATGGCATGGTCTTGCCTGCTCCAGAAATACTACACTCCCTAGTTGTGAAACATTATTTATTTTATGTTGTGCTATGGACTTCTTAATGACTTTTCAGGAGAAAGCAAACAGTAAATCAACACATACACAGAGAAATATAATCACATCAAACACATACATCAATGGCTGGATAGGTCTTGAGGCAGGCATCTCAACATGTGGGGAAACATGTGTCTTTGAATCCAGGAGATGAAGAATTGACCACCACCAGAAGCTTAATAATCAAACGGTATCGGCTGGTCCTCAACTGACTGCACACCTGTGTTCCCGCCTGCACCCTCTACCTGAGTTGCTCTCTGTGTTTTCTTCAAGGCCCATCCTATTTTCTGTTTTTGTAGCTTATTGTCTCAGAATGACCTGCTGATAGCAAGAAGCTCTGTATCTTTAGGCAAACTGCCCCCAGCAGACCAGGCCACAGACAGAAAAAGCAGGAGAAAGATCACTTCCTTCACTGCTGATGCATCTCATGCAAGTTAGGGCTGATGAATGGTTTGGATCTTTAAGCATGCCCAGAATTCCAGCCCATTCATTTGCACTGTGAATCAAGGAATGTGGAAAGGAAAAGCGCTACTCCTTTCCTGACCCTGAAATAATTATCAGAAGCTTCTTTAAGACTTTTGTGCAGAAACAGTAGAGAGATGATGTTCTACTATTGGGTTTTATAAAATTTGGAGGAGTCTTTCTTGCATCTGCAAAATATTCTTCTTTTCATTATATAGAATGGCCTTATGGTTAAAAGGAAATGTTTCTTAGACTACTGTGGTGGCATAGCAGTAATGTGACACTCTGTAATGCTGAAGTCATATGGGAAGGTTCCAAGTTCACATCCCGAGGTCTCCATGAGCCCATGATCCTGGCTGACTGGGGTTGGGAGTGGATCATCACATGAAGACCCTATTGGGGTCTCTCTCTTCATGCCTCTCTTTTTTCTTCTTTCTCTCTCTTACTCTGTCATGGAAAAAATAGATAAACTTTAAAAAGAAACAAGAAAAGAGAAAGATGTCTCCTACATGTCTAAGGACCAATCCAATTCTGATTAATTCTGAAGAGTACTAAAGGACAACCTTACTTGAAAAAGAGGTACTGTACCTGCATCATCATTATATGATGGAATGATTCCTACTAATATCAAATAATTATCTGTATAACAACCCCCAGGAGTAGTCCTATGCAGTAGTGGGCTTACTTGGCATTGTAATAGCAGTTGCATGGACCTTATGAGCAAGGTTCCGGTCAGTTTATAATCGTGGGTGCTTTAGCGAGTGAGTCGGATTGGGAGTAGAGGTGGCAAGTGTCAGATAGAGATGAAGAAAGAAACACCTGTGAAGTCTGCCACTAGAGAAATCTCAGTGTTAAAATTGTAGGCAGGGGCCAAGGACTCACAAAGGGCCACTGAGGCCTCATACTCCTTCCAAAACTTCCCAAGAAGACCTTTCTTAATTTGAAAAATATTTTGTTTTTAATTGCCAGAGGATGCATTTGCTTAGGAGAGAGAGAAAAAGAGAGAGAAGTCACCCTCCAATAGTGATTGCAATGTTATAATCCCTCCCCATTTCTCTGTCCTATCAGGATTTGAAGCATGAATGCATATATACATACCTAGTGTGTTTTCCAAGCCACTGGGGACAGGATTCAAACTATAGTTAGCCCTGTGAGATCCAGCTCTCTTAATCACTAGGCCACGGGGCAGCCCTAAAGGGCTTTCTTTATCCATAGATATAATTGTCTAGGCCAGCTTGGAGCTTCTGTCTAGGGAGCCACCCCTCAAACACAAAATCTTGCAGCATTGGAGGAGTCCGACCCAGGGAGGCCCCAGGATCTGTCTGAGCCCCCCGACCTTTGAGCTCCGCTTCCGGTTGGATCAACACGTGGGCAAGACCACTGTTGTGCACCCCCCACCCCACCTTGGAACAAAGCTTGGGTCAGTTAGCATGTCAGCAAGGCTGCTTGCTATTTGCTCCAGAAAATTGAGGCAGCCTCACTGGGAAGCGACCCCCCTCTGACTCCCCAATTTACTACTATAAAAGAATTGCATAGCTCTCCTATACATCCTGAGTGTATGATAAAATCTTCCAGGAAGTCCCCCAAGGGACAGCTCCCCTTTGCTCTGATTACTTACTATTAATTACAATGCTTTACCTCCGTGGTCACAATAGAGGGTGGGCTGAAGTTCTTTCTAGGCAGAAGTAATCTTGACCTTTGGAAGGCCCTTAAATTCTTCCTTTCTTTATGTAAAATAGGATTAGGCCAAAACTGGCCCAGGACAC
>NW_006159707.1:29778-34917 GCF_000334495.1 Tupaia belangeri chinensis | reverse complement strand
GCTTACCGGAACCGCTTTCCCGAAACTGCATTCCATGAAGGCCCACCTACAATTGCGGAACTGCACTAGACCCACCCTTAATCAAACCCTGAATAGAATCTTTGTTCTCTATTGTTAAAAACTTTATGAGCTGTTAATTGAAACACTAGCCCCTCTCCCTTTACTTGCATGTAACATGTTTTCAATAAAAACGCACGATGATTCCTAGCAGTCGTCACTCCTCAGAGAGCGACCTCTGAGGGGTGTCCGGCATAGGACGTGCATGAAAGGCATCGAGGCCTCTGTCTTCTGTTCACCTTCGCCGCCTTCGTCGAGATAACCCACCCACGCCGAGGCTGGACCCCGGCACAGCATAAGTGGGGCTGACTACACCCCTTCTTTCTGGGCTCCAAGGAAGGCCATGAGACTCAGACCAAGCCTAATCAATCATTTCCACTTCATAGAATGGCTAAAATAATCTGTCCATGACCTATCAGGGGACCCTGAAAATTAAAAATGAAGCCAATCAGAGGAAAGAGGAGCCAAGAAATGTGGATATAGAAAGACCAAGTCTACACTGCCTCAAAACTTGCTCTAAGTCAGCATAACCTCATGCTGTCTATACTCGTCCATGCCCCATTGTGTAATGTTTCTCTCTCCCGTCAGGATAGGAACTCCCTGGTGTCAGGAGCTCTGATCATTGTGGAGTCTCCAGAGCCTATCACAGTCAAGTTCTTCACAGATACTTGTTGACTGAATGAATCAATCAATGAATTGATGAAGGAACTACTTAAAACTCCTGAAAAATCTAGGTGAAAGCATCTCAGATCAATGTACCATTCACACTTTAGATAACAGTATAAATACCCACCAAGATCAATTTCTTGTGTGCTATCAGGTGTAAATGGGAGGAAGAGTCGAGTCAGTTCTCCTTAGGAGAACTGTAACTCCTTTGGCTGTAATAGTCTACATCAATGTGGAATCATTTTTTCCTCTTCCAAAACACAATGGCAGGCCTAGATTACACAGCACCCCCTGTAATCCATGTAGTTTGTCCTGCAGGAGTTATTATTTAATTCCTCGTGAGTGACATAATGCCTTAATCCCATGAAAATGCACCTGCCTACAAAAGTAATTAAGTAGAAATGCTAATGGTGGATTTTCAAGCAGCATGGCCCGAGGGGGCTTTCGGCAGCCCACAGATGACTCCATAAAAGCAACTGTTCAGTCTGCCTCTGTACAAGGCATCCCTGCTGTCAGTGTGAGGGCATCTCATCTTCCCAAACCCATCTCCCAGGACATATCCTGCCGTGAGTTACCACCTGCCCCAGGTGGAGTCAGATGAAGGTTCTGCAGTCTTCTTCCCTCCCAGCTGGCTTGCATTTCCCACAACAGGTTGAGGATCCATATGTCCCTCAGGATCAGCCAATCTCAATGCTGGGTCTCCAACCAGGAAGTGTTGGCCTTCCTTCATCAGCCAGGGTTCCATATGTCCCTCAGGATCAGCCCATCTCAATGCTGGGTCTCCAACCAGGATGTCTTGGCCATCCTTCATCAGCCAGGATCACATAAAAGAGAGCCGATTGTCACAACCTGTCGCTGTGAATGCCCCATTTGGGTCTAACGCTTTGTTCTAACAGCCTTTTACAAGTTTTTTTCAATAAAGAAAATACTGCACTTCGATGAGAGTGATACTAATATCAATATTAGTATCTCACCCTTCTCAAACATTTAGATTTGGCTGGAAACTCTTCGAAGTGCTTTATGACATTCATTCATTTCTTTTTTACACTGATCCTGTGAGACAGGGACAATAATTACATTTTTTAAGGCGTTTTAATTCATTCCTTTCATAAGAGAGAGAGATGGCCTTAACAGGGTCCTCACGTCACAATCCACCTCCAGCCTCCACTGACCCACATCACAGACATGCACCTGGCATGAACAGGAAGGCCCCAGGACATGAACCAGGAAACTTAGCATGGGGGTCCAGTAGAGCAGAGCATTGTGTTACTGTTGCATTGCCAGCTGGGCCTTAGATAGTGGTAATTATTATCACCTCCAATATACAGAAGGTAAACAGAGGCACCGAAAGGTAAGATCATGCAGCATAAGGTCACACAATCAGCGTTTGCAGGAACTAGAGTGCGAAACTGGCTTTCAGAGCCTGCTTTCTTAATCACAAGGCTGGACTGCCTCTTGCTGCTAGCGTGGTTCCCACAGGCCAGGACGTCCCTCACAGGGACAATTTGTTGTGCTAGCTTCACTCAGTTCTGTGTCCTGGCTGTAGGCTGGCCAGTTCCCTGGCTTGAGCAGCCACTTTAGTTCACATCCCTTTTTGGGATTCTCCTACTCCAGAACCACTAGACATCCATTCTAATTGCACTGGAGCCAAGCATAAGACCACTAGGGACACCCCCTATGCTTCAGGGCATTCTAAAAGTATTAGCCAATCCACTGGGAGGCCATGAAACCTGCATAACCCCAACCCAGTTACCATATATAATCTACCCCCACAACTCAAGGCTGATATTACCCTGTCCCCTGGTACAAGCCCTGTGTAACCCTGCCTGGGAGCCCTCCTTCATCTGGAGCTGTAAGAATAGTTCTGCCTTTTGTCTATCTGAGTGTCAATGTGTTGTGTCCTATCATCAAAAGAATCTTTAATTTTTATGGAGCAGTGATTTATTCATCCTTATGGGCTTTGTAGCACCACTAACTACCCTTGGAACCAAGCAGATGTCCTTAAACATTTTTGAAAGAAAAAGAAATAGAAATAAGAGGAATAGAAAGATAGAGAGGAGGAAGAAGAGGAGGAGGAAGAGGAAGTAAAAAGAGGAGGAGGAAAGAAGAGGAGGAGGAAGAAGAAAAAAAGAAAAAGGAAGAAAGAAAACAAACGCAAGAAGATAAAAGAGGTGAAAAAACAAAATGAAAAAAAGGAAAGGAGAGACAAAGAAGAAGGATGAAGGGGAGAAGGAAAGAAGGGAGGGAAGAAGAGAGGGAATGCGATTTCCCTGCGACAAAAAGCGGGTCACAGGCAGCAATACTCCTGCCTGGGTATTTTTTATAGACTACAACACAGCCCATAATCCCTTGACCTTGTTTTTTTTGGGTTTTTTCCTCAGAGTTTTTTTTTTTTTTTTTTTTTTTTTTTTTTTGCTATAGGGCACACGCTTTCTCCAGACAGACAGACAGAGGAGAGAGAGAGAGACAGAAACAGAAATCACCCCCCGGGGGGATGGCCACGCCACAATCCCTTCTCCTCCATTCTCCTCTCGGGATCTTGGGCACGCACGCACACGCGACCAGTGTGAGTTTAAGCCACCGGGTCCAGGACTTGAACCGCACTTGACTACATGAGAGTCCAACGATATAGCCATTACGCTAGCTGCTGGTCCCGACCTTGATTTTCAATCAATGAATTGCTAGAGTCCATGTGTCCAGAATGTATTTGGTACTCAATTGCTGGGTTCATGATAGGAAGAAAAACATGATGGTTAATGGTAAGGCATGAAGATCAAAATCCAACTCAATCATCTTCTAGCTTTGTGCCTAAGGACAAATAATTTAAAACTTCCCGAGGGACCAATAGGTAGTATAGTGGTTGAGAATTTGCATTCTCACATGGCTGACAGCAGTACTAGTCCTGGACCAGGTGGCTTGAAAATTACTCCAGGCACTGGTATGTACATGCCCAAAATGCCAGGAGGAGAATGAAGGAGAAGGGATTTTGGTGTGGCCAACCTCTCAGGAGGTAATTTTTCACTTTTTCTCTCACTGTCTCTCTCTGCCTCTGCTGAGCGCACACAGCCTATGACAAAAGCCAAAAACAAAAACAAAACAAAAAAAACACCTCTCTGAGCCGCACTTTTCTTCAATGTATACTGGGACATAATACTCCCTACCTCAAAGGGCTCATGGGAAAATTACTACTCAGGAATACTGTAAAGCACTTAGAACCTAGAACGAATGGAAGGCCTGGGTATTTCCTTTGGGGAGCAATGTCATTCTTTCAGGAGAGAAAGGAAAGCTGAGAAATGGCATTCCCTTTCCTGCTTTAGGCTCTCTGGGAAGAAGGCAGTATCCTCTGTGCTCCCAACTTGTACATGCCTAGTGTGGTCATATATTTTCTTTACTTCTTGTTAACCTATGTGTCATTAACTGATAAAGATAGCAAATGACTTCTTTAAAAACAATGAATCTATTAAGTATAAGAGCCAGGAATAAAAATGCAGAGTTGCTGCCCTTTGCATCTTTCTGGGAAGTTTCTAATCACCTTCCACTATCCAGATTTCTGTCTGTCATCCCAGGGCCAAAGGAGTGATAGCTCTGTTTTCCTGGAAAGAATGAGATAAGAGGTAGAAAAAAGTGTCCTATCTGCTGCTCTAATCAGGGCTTTATTAAAAATCAGTGCGTCCAAAGAGGTATTGTTGCACAATGAAGGAATATTGGCCACTTGGGGACCAGATGGTGGTGCCATGGTAGCACAGGGTGTTTGGAGAGGCTGACCCAAATGGGAAAGATTCGGTCATGTCTGGAGATGTCTCTGAACATACCAGGCACACACGTACGCATGATCCAGGGCTCACTGAGGCTCAGGATGCATCAGGGTATGAAGACCCTTTTAGAAATCCCTGTCTCTCTGTCTCTTTCTGTTTCTCTCTCACGCCTATGGAAGACAGAAATAAATACACTTTAAAAGAAAAAGAAATGCTGGTCTCCTGGGTTGGCTCCACTCAAGGCGGTCTAATTGTTCTCCACCCTGGACGCTTGCTTCATCCTCACTCCCAATTCACTGCCATCCTGAAGTTGTGGCCATACTGTGCACGTAGTGGGAGAGATGATGGGCATTCTGTCCTAGGGCTTCCCGCTGCCATCCCCCTCCCTGGAAAACCTGAGGGTGTCCTTCACCCAGCAGAGGTTGGCCAGGGAGAGGGACAATTAGGAGAGACTTAAACTTGCAATGGTCACACCTCGTTGTTCTTGTTTTTTGTTTTTTGTTGTTGCTGTTGTTGTTTTTTTTTTTTTGGCTTTTTTGTTTGTTTGTTTCATGATGTACATTCTCACAGAAGCTGCATATTTTTTTTTTTTTGAGAGGTTTTTGCTATAGGGCGTGTGTGCTCGCCAGACAGACAGAGAGACAAAAGGCGAGAAATCACC
>NW_006159707.1:17952-29603 GCF_000334495.1 Tupaia belangeri chinensis | reverse complement strand
TTGGTAGCCATTACACTAACTGCTGCTCCTTGGGTGCACTTCATTTTTAAAAAAATCTTTTTTTATTTTAATGTCTTTTAAATATTCAAGCACAATATGCCTCTTAAAACTGAATCAAGAACATCAGTGTAGCTCCCTTCTCCTCACACCCCCTCCCCAACTACCGCCACACATTGTCTCTCTATGAACCCAATCCGTAAGAATTGGATTAAATCCCTTCCCAATTCATGGTGGAGAGACAGAGTAGACAGTACAAGTGAGATGGATTTAGACTGAGACCAGTAGTGGTCTAGTCATGATTCTGTTACCTTCTCTTCGATCTATAGTTTCCTTATATGTAAAATGGGAACAGTTAGAACATCTACCCCGTATATTTGTCATATTAAATGTAAGAATGTATATCTTTAAAAATTATATATATATAAATATAATAAATTATATCTGAATGTCATAGGATCTTAACCAAAATAGGTGTTTTCTCATAAAGCAATAAGCACATAACACAACGTCAAGACTCAAATTATCTTGTCTTCCTGTACTGCCACCCTTAGCACAAATTTCTTTTCCTCCAGATCACAGTAAGGCTGCTGCATCCTGACCATTACAGTCACATTCCAGGCAGAGAAAGAAGGAGAGTGAAGGCAAAAGTTCAGCTTTCAGGGAAACACCATTAGGTAGACCTCTGTTTGTGTCCCATTGCTCGGAAGGGTACCATATGGCCAGTTTTGGCACACAGAATCCTGGAAAGCCTTTTTTCTTGGCACTTTGCCATTCTGAACAAAACCACAGGCCTGTTAATAGGTAGACTAGGAGAATAGATGTAGCTATGCAATTAGCAGTATCTGAAATAGTAGAAAAAGCACTTTCCGTAATTCCTGACACATAGTAAATGCCTAATAAGGGTCAGCTATCATGATGGTGATAATGATTTATCATTTTTATATAATTTGCTCCTCTTGAGACTGGAGTGTGACCCTTAAGCCACACGTATCCTATCTATATTCAGGTTCTGTCATCCTGTTGAGCTCCTGCCAGCATCACCAAGTATGGGTTCTGTTTTCTTTGTCCGAGTGACCACTCAGAATCAGCCCATTGTGGTTTTAAGTGTCTCTAAGGACCCTCCTCAGCCCTTCCTGGTCTCATCACTGGCTTACATGCATGGCCTCCATACCTAATCTGTCTGTGTTATGTCCTGGACCACCCAATTACTGGCCAGACACACAAACTCTCCTGGGAAGTTACTAATAGAGCCCACATGGAGAAAAAGTGTCCCTTGTCCTGCATCTGTGGAGTCACATAGAAGCTGTTAGGTGTTCTCTCGTGGACCCTACTCAGTCTCTGTCCCAGCCACACACACTCCTTCACCATGAAACCATCTTAAGGAGCATTTGACAATGATTGAAGTGTTCACTGGGGCGTGTGCTCAGCCTCAGACACTAAGGGAGCCACTTCCTCTACGATAGCAATCCCCCAGCAAACACTACAGTCAACATCCACATCCGCATTTGTTGTGCATGTGAATAAGAGTTTCTCTAAAGTATAAACCCAGGAGTGAAGTTACATGGCCACTCTGGATGCTCATTATTTTTAATTGATGTTTTTAAATTGCTAGAGAGTGCGTGCACTCACTAGAGAGAGATTGGAGAGGAGGGAAAGAAGTGAGAGAGCACCCTCAGGGGGGAGAGTCACACCACAATCCTTCTCCTCCACTTCCTCTCAGGATTTTGAGCATGCATGCACACTCACGATGTACTTTTTTCAAGCTGCCAGGACCAGGACTTAAACTGTACAGTCAGCAATGTGTGATCCAGCTGCCTTAGCCACCACACCACCAGTTGGCCCTAGTATGTACATTTTTTATTTTTATGATATTATTTCCAAATTGTTTACCAAAGTTGTTCAAATTTACAGTTCCACCAGCTACAGATAAGATTTTCAGTTTCTCAGTTTCCTGATTGATCAACACTTAATATTATTGGACTTTTTAATGTTTTGCAATTAAAGAACATGACACAGAATCTTTTCTTTTGGAGAGGTTTTTTTCACTATAGGGCGCATGCACTCACCAGACAGACAGAGAGAGACATAGAGACAGAAAGCGAGAAATCACCCCCCATGGGGGATGGTCACGCCGCAATCCCTTCTCCTCCATTCTCCTCTCAGGATCTTGGGCACGCACGCACACGCGCCTGGCGTGAGTTTTAAGCCACCGGGTCCGGGACACGAACCGCGGTCGACTACGTGGGAGTCCAGCGACATAGCCATTACGCTAACTGCTGGTTCCCATGACACAGAATCTTGTTGACATTATACTTTGCATTTTTGTTACTGCTGAGGGAATGGACATCTTTTAACATATATCTTAGCCACTTATAACTCATATCATCCTGAAGCCACTGTTCATGTAAAACTGTTACCTAATATATCACTGTGGGTTTCAATCTGTGGAAGAGAAAAGTCCATTTATCTATGAGACCCAGCCCTTTCTACATACAGTGAAAACATAATTACTTTTCTATGAAGATCCTAAGAATCTCCACTAGGGTCCTCTCAGCCAGAAATCAGGGATCAAGGTCTATGAAAGAAGAGCCAGTCTTGAAGCAAGTGAGAAGGTAAAAAATCAGAATTCCAAACCAGGAGGTACAAGCTACCAGGCTCAGATCATTCATTCTGCACTCCGTCCAGGGTCCAAACAAAATTCCAGCAGTCCTCAACTGCAGTTGGAATCCAAGGTGGTTTACAAATCACGCTTCGGACAAAAGAAATTGGCAGATGGTGTAGGTGGCCAGGAGCCAGAGACTCGGAGTTTAGCCTCCAAAGGGAAAGTGAGGAGAAAAGCCAACCACACCAGAGAATGGCACTTCCTGGGGAGGTGCTTGGAGCAGGTCTCAGAGGCTGTGCCCAGCCAGCAGGAGTGGGGATGTGCAAAGGCTGACATGGCAAGGTTATGTTGGTGAGAAGAGCGGGGATGCCATGTGGCAGAGACTGCTGTTTGCCTGCTCCACGGTAATTCCTCTTCCTCCCTTGTAGTCAGGGTGATGACGTGCCCAGTGAAAACATGACTTTTCCAAGCCTTTCTAGCTAGGCTTGGCCAATGAATTGTTAGCAGAAATAATTGAATAGAGCTTCTATGAAATCCCTTTAAACAGGGATGACACAGGAGGATTGAACTTTTGTCCCTGATTCTTTCTCTTCTTCCTGCTTGGAATGTATCATGAAGGCTGCTGCCCCAGGATCCACGGCATGACTTTGAGGCTAGTGAGTGAGAAAGCAGAAGAGCTTGGAACCATCAAACCAGCTCTGAATCACTTATGTCTGAATTTATTGCACATGGAAGAAAGAATATGCTCCTACTTTGTTTAAGGCACTGCAAATGGGTCTTTGTTAGCGGTAAAAACAGAATAAAGTATTTAGCAAACCATCAGAGTCTCAGCACACTTAAGCATGTACGAGGAGAGGAATTATTACTAAGAGTCATGGCAGGGTGAGCACAAAGTCCCACTGAGGAAGGCAGTTCCTATCTGGACTCTACATGAAAGTGACACCCACTGGGTCTGGTCAGTAAGCAGTCAAGAATTTCTAAGTTGAAATGATCTCTTGGCTTTAGAAATAATCCCAAATTTGTAATTCCAATTTCTAATTCGAACTTAAACATATTCCAGTCTTCCAATATACCATTTGACAGATGGGATAACTGAGTTACAGGGAGAGGCTGTTATCTGTCCAAGATCATCGAGCTATATACCAAACCAGGTGTCCTGTCCCCTTCCAACGTCCACTGTGACACCCCAGCCCTCATGCCTCAATCTTCCTGCCTCCCAAGTAAGACTGGAGTAGAGTGTCTTATAAATGCTGTCACTTTATTACCCTAATTAGCTAGCCTTTTGGATATTAAGCAAGCCTTTCATGCAAATCAGTGTTTCCATAGACCTAACTGGCAATGACGTAGAAATTCTGGCATTCCTTCAAGTTCATTAAAATGGGATTTTTACTGCATTTACCCTGCTCCTGAGCAATAAGCATTTTCTCTCTGGGAAAATTGTTCTTAAAGAATTTCCACAACCTATTTTGGCTAGCTGTAAAGAGTTATCCCCAAATGCGGTGTAAAGAGTTTATTTTTATTTGAAGTAAAAAGGATGAAAGTATTTGCCTTGCACTTTGTTGGCCTGTACCCATATCTCCCACCCTGGGGTCATCGATGCCCTACCTGCTCCTGACCTACCCCATCCCTGAGATTCTCATGTCATCCCAGAGGATGTTCTCACATGGCCGGCTTATGGGGAGGGGTCACTGGGACTGGTCAGAAGAGAGAGCAAGGACTGCATTGAGCAAGACGGGACTGGATTGGATGTGCACCCAGAGTGAACATTTGTATGATCTGAGAAGTGAGTCCCAGGAGAAAAACAATCCCTGTGTTTAATTTGAAGTCTCCCATGATCAAATCCTACTCCATAGAGAACTCTGGAGGCGATGAGACATTCACCCTGAGAGACTTTCATAGGAGCTCTGCTTTTGAACAGGATGTTTTCAAAGAATCCAAGTGAAACAAAAGGACTGGTGCTAAGGGACCCTCAGAAGTAGCACTGACTTGTTCAGCCTTTACTGACCATCAGCTACATGAAGACTGAAGGAGGAAAGACGGGAGGGAAGTGGCCCAAACTCGGCATGTGTATTCAATGAAGCAGGTTTCGAGCTAAACAGACTGAGATCCATGTGGATAGCTAGAATACCACTTGGGGGCCTGGGATCAAGGTAGTACTGCCTATGAGGTCTTCTGCCTGCCCTACTACAAATCCCAACTCAGATGCCTGACACACACAGGAAGAAATATAAACGGCTGGGGCATAGTTATAAGATGTGGGAGACTGTAATAAACCAGGGGAAGATGTGCTCAAAAATATTCCAGTTAACTATTTGCCAAACATCAGTGCAGCTAAATAAAACACAGCTGCAGGTGGTGTTTGGCATGCAGACCAACAAACTATGAGCTCTGATGAGTTGAGTAGTTTGAGAGAGGCAGGAAAATTTTCAAACTGGAGACTGCTTCAGTCCCCAAACTTTGCACTTGGATCCAGCATTTGATGGACATCAGGAGGCCCAAAGGGCAAGTCAGATGCCTAGCACCTATTTAATCATTGATTTATCTAACACTTACTGATCAGCTACTCTGAACTGGGCACTGGAGCCACGGAGATGGACAAAGGCCCCTTAGTCACAGCAAGGACAAGGGATGTGGGCTCTGGAAGCAATTTTATGCCAAGTGCCTTTGCATAGGAACCAAGACTATTGATCAGTGCTGGCTCAGGGATGGGAAAGCAGGTATGTGCACCACAGAGTCAGCCTCGTGGAACTGCGAAAGACTAAAGCAGGAGCCCCCGATCGGGATCCTACTCTGGAGACACAACCAGAGCAGGGCTGTACAGCTGTGATTAGCCAAGTGAAGGAGGCGGGCCCAATTAAAGTGGCCACTGCAGGAATTTAATAGGCATGGGAACATTTACAGAGACAGCTCCCTATTGGAGAACATGGCCTCATTTCTGAGCATTGAAACGTTTGATGTTGGACATTTGACTCTGTTCCAAGATCCCAGCCAGCTCTGTAGAGGGCTCACATCCCAGGGAGCATCCTTTGAAGGAGCCAGGGCTGTCAACGAAGTTGTACTAATTAGGCAACGGGAGTGGCCTCAAATGCCTGTCCTCATTTACAATTCAGTGTGTCTTTAATTTGCCAAAAAGAAAAAAAAAAAAACCCTCTCTAAAAAATTATACCCAGGTTGGTGAGAGAGACTAACTCTGCTACCATTTATGAAGCACTTAAAGTACCAGGGAATTGCTAAGTATCTTGCACACATGACACAGGCAGGTGCTATGTTTTTTATCCCATCTTATAGACAAGAAATGGAGCTCAGAGAATGAAGCACAGTCAGCCCTAAGTATCCATGGGTTCTACACTGATCATATATAGACTTTTTTCTCTTGTTATTATTTCCTAAGCAATATTATATAGCAATTATTGAAATAACATTTACATCATATTACGTATTATAAGTAATCTAGAGAAGATTTTTAAAGTATATAGGAGGATGAACATAGGTTATATGCAAATACTCTGGGGCTATTATATGCAAGAGGGTCTTCAAAACATTCATGAAAAATGTATACTATGAGAAAATTATATATGGGTTTCAAATTTTTTGCACCAAAATGAACTTAGACTTTAATTCCATTTGCCTATGAACTTTTTAAAGTCCCTCCCCATAAAGGACTTGAACATCCTCTGATTTGGGTGTCTGTGGGGGTCTACAACAACTCCCCATGGTTACGAAGGGACTCTGTACTCATCTATTGGTTGCACAACTGGTAAGAGTAAAAAATCTCAGTTTCAGTCGTTGTCTTTAAAGTAGTGGTTCTCAACCAGGATAACTTTGTCCCTTATAGGACCCTTAGCAATGTCTGGAGACATGTTTGATTGTGACAACAACAAACAAGAGGGTGGGGAGAGGTTCCCAGCATATAGAGAACAGAGGTCAAAGGTGCTGCTAAGCATTCTTCAGTGCAAAGGACAGCTCTCTACAACACAGAACTATTTAACCCAAAATGCTAATAATGCCAAGTGGAGCTCTGAAACCATGATATACATAATTAGTCAGAAAGAGGAGGTTTGAAATCTGCTGTCATGATGTAAACTGTGTGATCTGGAGAAAATTAACTTCTTTTAGCCTCATTCATTACTTTGAAACTCAAGGCATAAATAATATAAAAGATCACATATTTGAAAGTAACTGTCTCATATTCTTTCTCTCTCTGTCTCTCTCTCTGTCTCTGTCTCTCTCCTCTCTCTCTCTCTCTATATTACATATACAGATGCTCCTCAACTTACAATGGGATTACATCTCAATAAACTCATGGTAAGTTGAAATACTATAAGTCAAAATGCATTTAATACCTACCAAGTATCACAACTTAG
This sequence comes from Tupaia belangeri chinensis, assembly GCF_000334495.1. Classification (NCBI taxonomy): domain Eukaryota; kingdom Metazoa; phylum Chordata; class Mammalia; order Scandentia; family Tupaiidae; genus Tupaia; species Tupaia belangeri. Next base: position 22,637 of record NW_006159707.1, on the reverse strand, counting down.
CCTAGCCTACCTTAAACATGCTTGGACAACTTATATAAGCCCACAGTTGGGCAAGATCACCTAGCACAGAGCCTACTTTGCAATAAAGTGTTTAAAATGTCTTGTAATTTATTGAAAAATGTACTGAAAGTGAAAAATAGAATGGTTGTATGGGTACTCAAACTGCTTAATGCATATCACTTTTCACACCTTTGTAAAGTCGAAAATTTAAGTTGAACCATTATAAATTGGGGACTGTCTGTAATTGTACACACAAACATAAAAAAAAAATCCACACAGACAGTCATATATTAGCATATTTATATATGGAAGGAGGTAGGGAGGAAGGGAAAGAAAGAGAACCATTAAGGCACAGCTCAATTAGTTCCCACAAATAGAACACACTCGTGTAGCCAGCATCCCAGTGAAAATACAAAATATTACCACTCCCCTCCCCAGGTCCCCTTCATCTCTACGCCCAGTCTCTACCCTTCCAAGGGCAGCCATTATCTTCATTTCTAACGTCACGAGTTAGTTTTTCCTGCTGTTTCCTTACTGGTTAGTTGGTTTTATTGTATTTTGTTAGCAAATCAGTAGTCTGGCAGGGCACGGCCAGCTAGTTCTGCTCTACTCCAGCTCAGTGGGAGCAACTCAAAGGCCTGAGCTGGAAAGTCTCAATGACTAGGACTCCTCTGGCATCCTATCCACATGTGGTCTCTCCAGGGTAGTCAAACTCATTACATGGCAGTTCAGGACTCCAAAGGTGTGTATCCTATGAAAAAGCACCCTATGGCAGACACTGAAAGACCGGAAGGTATAAAAGCAAGAAGTGCAATGGCAGTAGTAGAGACAGTGAGGGAGGAGAGTGGGAAAAGGGGGCGAGTGAGTGAGAAGGAATCGAAGGGAACAAGAAAGAAGCAAAACACTTAAGGGGCACAAAAATGGGAAATTATCTGTTGATGATAATGTGTATAATAATATCTTTGACTGAATCAATATTTAGTGTATTCATGAAGGGGGGAAAAAAAAAGAAAAGAAAAAGTACCAGGCTGAGGCTGTATCATATACAAAGGCTCCTCCAAAAGTTCATGAGAAAATGCATATGATTAAAAAACTAGGCATGAATATTTTTTTCCACCAAAACAAGCTCATACTTTAATTCCATTTTTTCCATCAACTTTTTGAATTCCCTTGAGACAAGACCCAGCCACAGAAGTAAAGCATTGTCCCTTACACCATGGTCACAGGCCTGCCCAGATTCAAGGAAACAAAGCAATGACCCACCTCTCAGTGGAGAAGGGTCAGTTTCACAGAAAGATGTTTGCTGCCCAATCCTGAACATTCTGCAAACAGGATAACATGGGATATGCCCTCTTTTGTGACTTCTTTTTTTTTTCCTTTTCACAAAATACTTCATTAGATCTGTTGATCTTATCGTGAGTCTTCATAGTCACTCATTCCCACAGCTGTTTGGTATTCTTTTGTGGACTGTACTTATATTCTGATCTCTTGTACCATGGTGGACATTTGGACTCTTTTTGGTTGGTGCCATTATGAACAGCACTGCTTTGAATATTCTTATATGTGTCTTTTGTGCTCATATGTGCCCATCTCTGTGAAGATACCAGGCCATAAAATATGCATATGTGCAACTCAGTAGAACCTGACAGACCATTTTCTAAAGAGGTTCTTGTGCAAATGCACACTCCTTCCAGCAGTGCCAGAGAGTCCTGGTTGTGCCAGGTTCTCACCAACACTTGGTATGTTCTGTTTTTTGGGTTTTGACTACTCTGGCAGGTGACTGTCCTGGGTTCTTTTCATTGTAACAAGCCAATTTCACCTTACCATACCCCATATATTGTAGATATTCAAAAATTTTGCAAATTATAAAATGAATGATTATGACTAAGGCACCCTGGACTGCTGCAGGAATCATCAACTTGATCCTCTAGGCCCCAACCTGCTTGCCTTTCCAGAGGAAGTGGTGAGTTAGCAGGACTGAGTCACAGATTGTATTTCTCCTTCTCAGGATAATATGGTGATGAATTTATCACCACCTTTTATTTCACTGGTAATTAACTTTTTGTCCCATGCCTTTTTTTAAAAATTCATACCACGAGGCATCCATAGCCTCAAGTGAGGGTCTTAGAGCAGAGAAAAAGCAGAGAAAAGCATTTTCAGAGTATCAAAAGCTAGAACCCAGACCAGCAGATGGTGTAATGGTTATATTGCTGGACTCCCACATGGCTGACCATGGTTCAAGTCCTGGACCTGGCTGCTTGAAACTCATGCCAAGCTCATGTACATTCCCAAAATCCCAAGAGGAGAAGGGATTATGGTATAGCCATCTCCCCTGGGGAGGGGGGTGGTTTCTTGTTTTCTGTCTCTCCATTTCTCCCCATCCCTTCAGTGAGCATATGTGCCCTGCAGCTAAAATCTCTCTTAGAAAAGAGAAAAAGAAAAAAAAGCTAGAACCCTGAATCTTTCAGAAGATTGTAAAATCTGTAACATCTCTTTTTACCCCAAATCTTCAAGAGTAGAAGTTTCCAATACTGGGGAGAAAAGACAAAAAGGAAAGACTGGAACACAGGAAATGGCTGGCAGAGTAATCTCCCCCAATCCTTCTGCAAAGGTATCCACCTCCTCATGCCTACAACCTGTAAATTACCTTACATGACAAAAGGACTTTGTAGGTGTGATTAAGGGAAAGGTCTTGAGTTGGGGAGATTATCCTGGATTAACTGGGAAGTGCCAATGGAATCCCTAGGGTCTTTATAAGGAGACAGAGGGGACAGAGTCTGATGATGGAAGCAGATGACAGAATGATGCAACTACTGGCTTAGAAGATGGAGGAAATGACCATGTGCCAAGGAAGCAGGTGGCTCTAAAGGCTAGAAAAGACAAATGAAACAGACTCTCCCCTAAAATATCCAAAAGGAATGCAATATTTTTGAAAGCTTGATTATAATCCAGTGAGAACCAATTTGGACTTCTGACTTCCAGAACTATAAGATAATAAATGGGCATCGTTTTAAGCCTTTAAGTTTGAGCTAATTTCTTATAGCTACCATGGTAAACTAATTGAGGTAGAGGTAAGCAGACTCAGGATATAAAGCAGAACATAGACCATTTCCATAGGGAGGAAGGAGTCACTATCTCTCAAGGGTGAGGTGGGGTGCTAGCCAAGACCAGTCTCCAAGTAGTACCATGTCACTGCACCCAGCTGTGCAGTTTCTGTTAGTGCGGGCCAGGCTGGAAACATTGGCATTGGGTCAAGACTTCTCATTCTCAGCAGCATCCAATGAACTACTGATCATCTAACAGGCTTGATGCCCATCTGCTCCATTATTCAGTCCATACTTGGCTTGGGTCTGTCTGCTTCAATGTAGGGGATTCATATGCCTCATTTCCAAGAAATAAATAAAGGCTGGCCTTGGGCACCTGATGGAGAAGGAACTGAAAAGAACCCTCATCCGACCTATAAGTGTGTAGGAAAAAAAAACAGTTCCAGCCCAATATAATCTGCTTGCTGAAACAGGGGAGCCACCACCTCATTGTGCACTCAGAGGCACTGGGACCTCAAAGAGGAAGAAGTAAGATGGGCTTGCAAAGCTTCCAGCTGGCTTCAGCCATCACTTCCGCTTTCAAGGTAGAAAATCCTACTGGAAATTCTCAGCAATCCAACAATAACAGAACCAACAACAGCAGAAACGAAATATAGAAGCAGAGATGGTCTCTGGAGTGTATCATGCCTCTCCGTTCACTGAATGGATGAAAGAACCAAGTCTCAAGAGAGGTGTGATCTCTCAGCAGAAGGGTTGGATGGATGCAGACTGGAATCTGGCCACCTAATTTCTGCTTAAGAGTTTTTTTTACACTTCACCATGCTGCCCAGAATCATATTTTAACCTTACACACTTATATTTTTGTTGTTGTCGTTACCAAACTACAAGCAATGTAATATGATTATAAATCTCAGAGGCATGGACTGGCATTACTTTGGAGCTTTGTTTTTTCATCTAACTGATTTTAGCAGGCCCACAGTATTTTAATATGTATTTCACCTTTATTTGATTTCATGGACAATTGGTTCTTTCGCAAAGCAAAAAGAAAATAAAAAAGAATATTTTCTCCTTCTTCCCAGCATGGACATTTCCCAGGGAAGGGAGGTCCATTAGAGTGTGGAATTCCGACCCAGGGAGTCTATCTCCCCTGTCCCTAAAGATGTTAACACGCCAGTCACGTACTCCTGGGCTCTCAGCTGACACCAGAAAAGCTGCATCTCCTACAGGGAGCACTGAAAATGTGGACACTGCTGGGGGGACCAACAAGTCATTACCACCGGCCTCTGCAGGGCAAGAGAAACCAACCATTACAGGTGAGCATAGTCTGCTCAGCAATATCAGAGAGTTCAAATCAACAGGAAATGAGTTCATGGAAGAAGGCAGGAATGAGATGTCAGAAGTAAAGAAAATCAACATAGTTGTTTCCTCTCATGACTAAGGGTTAGAAATTTACACCTGGGCGCCACTCTCAGCACAGCAGAGGGGGCTCTTCCAGGGTAGCTGGAAGGATTCTCCTCCTAAAAACTCAGAAAAGGTCTTTCCCACCTGAATAGAACCTAAGTGTGTAACAACAGCTACAAAAAAAAAAAAAAAAAAAAAAAAAAACAAATTTTTTTATATTTTTTTTTGGTGTTTACGTTT
>NW_006159707.1:0-17627 GCF_000334495.1 Tupaia belangeri chinensis | reverse complement strand
TGTACACAAACAACAAAAAAAAAAAAAAAAAAAAAAAAAAAAAAACCTACATTTTTTCAAGCTTTTATGAGGTTTCAGGCATTCTGTTACAAATTCTCAGGCATTGTTTCATCTATTCTACTGTTTAATTTAACAACCTTATGTGGAGCCTGCAGACGGCATAGCAGTTATGTCACTGGACTCCCACATGGCTGACCACAGTTTGAGTCCTGGACCCAGTAGCTTGAAACTCATGCAAGATGTGTGTGTGTGTGTGTGTGTGTGTGTGTGTGTGTGTGTGTGTGCACGAGCCCCCTGTGTGTGTGTGTGTGTGTGCCCAAGATCCCAGGAGGAGAATGAAGGAGAGGGGATCATGGTGTAGCATCCCCCTAGGGGTGATTTCTCACTTTTCCCCTCACTGTCTTTGTCTTGCTCTCTCTCTGGCAAGGGCATGTGCCCTATGGCAAAAACCTCTAAAAAAAAAAATGTTGAGATAGGTACTATTACTACCCCTCCCTTACAGGTGTGGGAAGTGAGGTTTATAGGAATTAAGAAACATCCAAGGCTACTAGCTTTGAATTTGAATCCAGGTGAAGCAGGCCAGCTTGAGGTTTAGCATGATTGCAGCCATTTTGAAATTAACAAAGGCCAGCGAGAACAATGTGACCAAGTGCTGAGTCACAGGGAGATCTGCCTGAGGAATGGGTCAAATGATAAACTAGGAATGGATATTTGAAGAAATACAGGAATCAGGATAAAGCAATTTAATTATAGTGGGGAATGATTTGCATTCACTTGTATCTTGTATCTGTTGGGTCATTGGGAAAGTCACGATGTCTTTTTCTACATGTTTCTATGCAAAAATGTGTCATGACTTTCCAACAACCCAATATAAACACTGACATGTTGAACTTTATGATACAGTTTAATGGGGTTTGCTGTCTCCCTGCAACCTGGTGCAGAAGTATACTCCCTTCTTCTCCAGCCTCTGCCTCTCAATGCGCTAACCATGAGTAGAAGCAGATAGACTTAGTTTGCTGAAAACACAGAGAGTGTGGCTCCAAAGTCCATGATTTTAATCATTTTTGTTTTATACTCCCTCCTTCTACAACTAGGTGAAGATGGTATTGTTCACTTTAAAGATGACAAAACTGAGGCTTAGAATATTTAAATGAGGTTTATTTTACCAAGATGCAACTTGGACCTGGACTACTGCTAGAATTTCTAGAAAAAAATAGACCTTCTCTCCACTTGGGTTACTAAACTATTATAGTTGGATGTAGGTTAGCTCCAAGGTGTCAGACCATCTTACATAATCTGAAAAGTTAGCCAGCACCTAGAAAAGCAGGGCTAAGAAGTACCTTGAGGGACCAGCAGATGGCGTAATGGCTACATCGCTGGACTCCCATGCAATAGAAAACAGTTTGAGTCCCAGCTCTGGTGGCTTAAAAGTCACACCAGGTGCATGTGTGTGTATTCCCAAAATCCTGAGAGGAGAATGGAGGACAAGGGATTGCAGTGTGGCCATCCTCCACTGGGGGGTGATTTCTCGCTTTCTCTCTCTCTGTCTCTCCAGCAAGTACACGTTCCCTATAATAAAATTTTTCTCAAAAAACAAAACCAAAAACAAAATTAAAAAATAAATAAAACAAGACAAAAACGGAGGTGCCTTGGAATCAGCAGTGCCTTTAGTAACTCTACTCCCACAACCTGAAAAAAAAATCAGTCTTGGGCTTAATTCAATTTCAGCGGAGAGTTTGCCTGTCTTCCACGTGCTATCTGGCTTTATGTACTTCCCTACTCTGACCTGATCACCACCCTGGGAGGCTGAGCTATGGACTTCATCGCCGGCTCCCAAGGCCTCTGACTCCAGCAGGACGGGTTGACGGTGGAGCATTGGCGGAGATTAGAGGAAAGGAAGCGAGTGAGGCCAGACATTGATTCTTCGATGTCTGTGGTGTCACTCAGGGTGGGTTGGACAACCTCAGCCAAAGGTCACCACCAGCCCTCTCCTCTCTCTCTTCCTCTATCCCCTCCTTTAGGGATCTAGCAACAGCCCCCTTCTCTCGTCACTTTAGACGAGGTGTAGTAATGGCGTCCCCTTACTCTTTCCTGAAGTGCCGCACTGTCTCTGTGGTTTCCTGGACAGCTGTCAATAGTTTCTTTGCTCCACTCTACTCATAGTACCCGAATTGAGTGTGCCGTCTATTTTCTGCTGAGACTCTGACTAGTATAGGTGGTTTTCTGTCCTCTATATCTGATAACCCCTATTATTACAGGAAACAAAATCATTCAAGGCAACAAGTTTATGCCAGTATGGTGCTAAGTCCTTCAGGTACTTCATCCCTTAGCTTGTCACAGAGACCTGCATCACGTGGCTCAGTTTGCCTCTCCGAGCTGATGGGCTTCGTGCCTGCCCCACTGAATTACTTACTTCTTGCCTTTTTTGCACAGGTGGTTCTTCCTACATGCTCAATTCCCACCTCCACTCCACATTGATCTTTTTTTTCCTTTTTTTTGAAAATGATTTCTGGTTTACATGTACTTCTACATCACACAGTACAGTTGTTCGAAGCATGCATTTAACATATAATAGTCAAATCAAGGATATAGACATATTCATCCTCTTCATGCATTCTTATCCTTCCTCAAGATACTGCTCAAAAGCTACCTCCTCCCTGAAGCCCCCCCTGGATATACTATTCCCCTAAGCAGATTACACCCTTTTTCCTCTTAGTTGCCTCACCTTGATCATCCTTAACCAGAGAGCTTAGTGAACTATAAAACAATTTCCTGTTAAAGACTCTTCACACAGAAAGGGAGACAACTTATAGGAGGTACTTGTTAGTGAGGCAAGCAGTCAATCGGAAGGAAGGGAGAAAGAAAGGAATGAATGAAGGAACGAGTTGAGTCAAATTACTGGTAGAATCCCAGAATTAATATTCAGTTACAGCATAATTTGTGCAGGAGTTTTACAAGGGTTTTTGGGAAAAAAGCCTTCCATGTAGAGAGTGTAGCCCATTCTTACCATCACAATCAAATTAGTTTTTTTTGAGTGCTAATTATTTATTAGGAGGTGATTCCAGTAGACTCTGACCAGCTTTGTGATTGCAAGCTTCCCCTCATGTCAGCAGAGTCTGTCCCCATTTGTGAGGATGTTGAGGCTCCCAAAATCACCTGCCAGTGATTTCCAACCTTGTCCAGCAACAATGATCACACCCTGCCCTTTAAGCCAATCAAGAAAGGTATTTGGAAGGAAGACCCTGCCCAGCCCGTTCCTCCACCCATCAGCCTGGCTGTATGCACAGGCCTCCTCCTCCTCTCCACACCACCAAATGCCAAGCCATTGATAGACTGCAACACTCAATTTCAACCCAGCAGAGGACCTGGCAGGCCTTTGATCAATATTTTCCACAACAGACCACTTCCCTATGATAAATGCACTAGTTGAGGAGAGGAACAGATTAACCTTTCAGCACGGGTGGCAGGCAGCAACTAGGAAAAAGATAGCTCAATTCTATCTGGAGAAGAGGATGGGGCTCGTTTCCTGAGCTCCCCGTAACCATATTTCAGCCACTGAGAACCATGAATGAGAAGAAGACTCATTCCTAAAGAGTCTCAGAGATTTTCTCTGCCAACACAAACCAGGTTGTGCATCTTCTCTGCCACCCCCTACCTGTGTTTGGTTCAAAGGAAGCAAGTAAGGAAGAAAAGGAGACAGGGTGCACGTAAGATTTTACACACACACACACACACACACACACACACACACACACACACACATACACACCACTCAGGGCAGCTGATGGATGGGGACTGGGAGGAGGAGGGGTGGGGAGCCTGTGTGCAAAAAGGAAGATGAAAGTCTCCGAGAAGAGTTCTATCCCCCCCATAAATCCTTCCCGCTGACAAACAGCGCAGAAACAAGGCAATTCGCCAGGGTGATGGAGCCGATTGCATCAGAAATCTTACAGCCCAGTAGGCAGCAGGAGGGGCACCTTGAAAACATCAGGAACATGCTCAGTGATAAACAAGGGTCATACTCAAAGGGTTGTACTGAAAACCTAAGGAGACGGGAAGGCCTCAACAGGTAAACAGAGGCACTCTGGTAAGACATAGGCGTGGCACATGAAAATCACAACAGTCATATTCAATCACTCATTCATTTACAAATAGTTTGTTTTATAGAGAGAAGGCATAGTAAGATTTAGACTCTATGTTCAAGTTGCTTAAATAATACTTGCTCTAATGACTGGCAGTGACTAAGCATCAGCTATAGGCTGGGTACTCAGCTCCCTACACAAAGTATCATTTTGTTCTCATAACATCCTTACCCTCCTTTTACAGAGGAAGAAACCAACAGAGACTTCAAGTAACTTTCCCAAGAGCACACAGCTAATAAGTAACAGAGCCAGAACCCCGCCTTAGGCAACAGGACTACAAAGCCCATCTTCCCTTTTTCTGTTTGTGTCTAACCACTCAGGGAGATCATCTTTCAGTGATTAGTGCTGCTTGAAGGGAAGCATGAAGGTGCTGGGGATGGACAGGACAGTGGTTTATGGGGGAGAGAGAGTAAGTAAGGAAAGCTTCCTAGAGGAGGTGACAACTCAGTTTGTTTTTAAAGGATGAGTTGGATATGAGCAGGTGGTGATAGAGGTTACAATACTACCAGGTAGGAGAAAATCATGGGAAATGTTGCTGTCACTCTGATCACTCCCCAAGGACCTGCCTGTCAGGTTAATTTTATGTGTCCATTTGCACCATGCAGTGTTCAAATTAAGCATTCTTTCTAGGTGTGTCTGTGAAGGTGCCTCTAGATGAGGTTAGGATTTCAGTCAGTGGACTCAGTAAAGTAGATTTCCTTCCCCAGTATGAGTAGGCACCAACCAATCTACTGAGGGTCTGAATGGAAAGGAAAGTAGAGGAATAAATATTCCTCTTTTACTTCTTGGACTGCGATTTATGCCATTGGCTCCTGGTTTTAAGGTCTTCAGATCCATAATGCAAAGGCAACCCTGGTCTCCTGGACTCTAGGCTGCAGATGCCAGGTGGTGAGGGCTTCTCAGCCTCCATAACCATCTGAGGCAATTTCTCATAATAAAGCACACTGCCCTTTGTGAGTAAGGCAGCCTCCTTCATTAGCTGGTGGACTGGGAAGAAAATGAACACGAGGAGTATGGCTTCAGGTTAAAGCAGGCGCTCAGTGAAATAAAGACAGAATGGATGCAGATGCCCAAACCTTGTCCCAACAGACACTTTCCCAGTGAGCACCCCCAAGGGAATCATAAACTCGAAGGGTACAGAAACAATAGGAGCACTACTTTAGTTTAAAGTGGCTGTGAACATAAAGCACCAGAGCAGAGCATATGGATAAACTGCCTGGAACATGTAGTTTAGGTCTGTCATATAAAGGGTCTTCAGAAAGTTCCAAGGAAATGCTCATTACAAAAATAAATAATAAATAAACGATGCAGGAGTTTAAAAAACTTTTGCACCAAAACAAACTCATACTTTAATTCCATATTCCATGAACTTTTTGAAGTCCTGTCATATGTAAGAGCCTCCTTTTTTCCCCTCCACCTAAGCCTCAGAATGGCACCTGGTGAGACATCAGACATAGGGATGAGTTGCCAACAGGCAGAAAAGCTGGAGTAAGCAGTCCTTCTCCTGTGTAGAACTGTATTTGGTTTTATATTCCATGAGTTGTAGAAAGCATTAACAACCATCAGAGATTTGTAGTCATTGTCTCTTATCCCATCTACTAGTAAACACGGCCCAGACACTATCCTAAGCAAGAGCCCATAAAATTAGAAAATTTTCCTTCCAGGAGATGGGCAAGACTATGGAAAGTGCAAATTCAAATGTCAGGACACATGGAGTACTACAATAAAAGGCATCACATGTCTTAGTTTTCTATTGCTGCTGTAATAAATTACCAAGACTTAATGACTTAAAACAATACAAGTGTGGGGACCAGCAGTTGGCATAAAGGCTATGTCGCGGACTCCCGTGTAACCGACCATAGTTCGAGTCCCAGACCCGGTGACTTAAACTCATGCCGGGCACGTGTGCATATGTGCCCAAGATCCTGAGAGGAGAATGGAGGAGAAGGGATTGTGGTGTGGCCATCTCCCCTGGGGGGTGATTTCTCACTTTCTGTCTCTCTGTCTCTCTCTGTCTTTCTGGTGAGCGCACGTACTCTATAGCAAAAACCTCTCCAAAGGAAAAAAAATTAGTGTGTTATAGCTCTGAAGGTCAGAAGTCCAACATGAACCTCACAGGGCTACAATCAAAATGAAAGTTTTGGATTGTATTTGTTCTAAGGTCCTAGGGGACTCTTGCCCTTTCTAGCTTATAGACACCACCCACAATTCCTTGATTTATGGCCCCTTTCCCCATTTTCAAAGTCAACAAACTCAGACCAACTCCTCATGCTACTATATCTATTTCTCTCTCTCTGCTTCCCTCTTCCATTTATAAATACTCTTGTGATTACATTGAGACCACCTTGATAATTCAGGATAATCTCCCCATTCCAGGTCACCTGGTTAGCAGGCCTAATACCATCTTCAACCTCAATCTCCCTGTGCCATGTAGCATGACACAGTCACAGATTCCAGGGATTGGACACAGATATCTTTTGAGGTCCATTGTTGTATAACTTTTCCCACCCCACAGAATGGACATTTGAGTACTTCCGCTCCTACCATTTCCTGGGCAAGAATGTGTAAAACAGAGGGTCAGGCAACCTTTTCCAGATCACAGAGGAGAAGAAATGATCCACTAGAGGGTAGTGACCTAAGTAATACCCTCACCAAGAGCATAACTCAGGAAGAGCTACTTAAAATTTCTAAGACAGTATTTATTCCTCCATCTTACAGATGAGAGCAACAACCAGCCCCATGGAATAGGAGTGCTATTTAAATGACACAAACACACAATGAAGGATATGAATCCAAAGTCAAGCTTCCTTTCTGTAGTTTCCCTACCCTCTTCTCACCCATTTTAAGCTCTCTACATATCTTTACATTTCTAGCCTTTTTTTCCCCCGTAAGATGCTGAAAACGAAATAATCATTTTGCCTTTAGTTCCAGAACATTCATTGCCTTTTGCACTTCATACAATTTTCCAAATCACTAACTAATTAAATACTCCAGCAAAGGGCTACAAGTAGATTAAGCATTGATGTGGGCATCCATTGATTGATGCATTTCCTTGACTCTTGGTGCAATGTATCAATAACATTAAATAATCTCATAATAAAATTTCCTCATTGTGATGCCACTTCCTTTCCTGGTTCCCTCTTTCTCAAAATGTGATTGCATGGGGAATAAACATTCGTTCTAAATGGCTATCAATACATGCCAAATAGGATGCGAAGGACAGAGTAAGGGAGAGGCTGCTTTAGCACACTGTTCTGTGGCTGTTTGATTGTATTACAGTCAAAATAAATTCAGACAAACCAACCTAGACAGCACTAATTCAGGATGTGTAAATGTTTGGGTTGTTTTTAGTTTGTTTGTTTAATTTTGAATAGGATCTGGCTGTTCAGTTCAGCAAGAATTCAAACAACATTTACTCAATGTCTAATTATAATAGCTAACATTTATTGAACAGTTCCTCCATGTCAGGCATGGTTCCGAGTCATGTTGGCACCTAGTGTCTCAGGCAGTTCTTCCATCGATCCTTTGACATAAATCCAAGCATTATGGGACATTTTAGATGAAGAAGCAAAGGCGTGGAGAAGTGAGGAAGCATGTTCTGGTCACAAAGAGAGTGACTGGCAGGAGCAGGATTTCATCCAGGTCTGTGTGCAGCCTCAATCCAACCACAGTGCCGTGCTACCTGCTTCGTGCATTGTGCTGAGGCTAAGGTGCAATCATGAATAGTCAGAGGCCTTGTGCCTGAAAAAGTTGTCACTTTACATAAAGGGCTGACATTGATATTTGTACTTCAAACATATGTATTCTTTAAGGAGTTTCATGGTCTCCACTTTTTTAAATACAAGAGAATATATGGTGGAGACGAAGCTTCCCTTTCATTCTTGAACCCTAGTCCTAGGTAATTACCAGCTCATTCAATGGTAGTGCACTACTTTCTTTGTCGTTTATGGCACAATAAGCACTTTCAAAGCAAATGGACCATGTAAACAAGATTGAAAGAAAGTGTTTGGGGACAGTTGGTGGTGTGGGTAAGGTAACAGAATCCCACATAGCTAACTGTGTAGTTTGAGTCCCAACCTGGCACCTTAAAAACACATGCTGGGTATGTGTGCATACCCAACATACTGAGCATGGAGAGATGGAAAAGAAGGGATTACAGCATGACCATTTTCCATGGGGGGTGCTTTTTTACTCCTTTCTCCACCTCACCTCTCTGGTGAGCACTCATTCCCTCTGGCAAATTTTCCAAAAAAGAGAAAAAGGAAGAGAGTGCTTAACGTTCTGTCTTCATCATGCTCTATCACTGCTGAGCATAGAAAAACCAAGTTGAAAGCCAATAGCTGAACTACTTGGTCAAGCCAAAGGAACACAAGTAAAGTCTAAACTTCAAGCCCAGAGGAAAAGAAGATGAGGGCTATAGGTTTGGTGGACTAACTGCTATACCAAGCATTTCCAAAAGCTTAGCAGTTGAGCACAAATTTATTTCTTATATCACGTGGGGCCAGCAAAAGGACCTTCTCCACATAGTCATTTAGGGAGTCAGGCTTTTTCCATCTTGTAGCTTTTTCTTCCTCTAGACTCTTGAAATCCTGCTATTTCTGCAGCAGGTAGTTTTCCCAGAGAGTGTGAATGAGTCCATGGAAGGATGTTATGAGCAGGGCAGACTATGACATGTATGAACCACTTCTGCTCACATTCTCTGGGACAGATGCAGTCTATGGCCCCAGCTAACAGTAAGGAAGACCAAGAAGTGGAATCTAGCTGTGAACACAGAAGGACAATGAAGCAGGTGAACACAGAACTATCTTTGCTATTTCCTGGATCCTGTTGTGGGCCAAATTTTGTGAGTGCAAAAGTGACTTGCAATGCCTGAATCGTCTATTGGCAACCATTGCAGACTTGAGGGCATAGGAACTCCTAACTGAACAGGAGCAAGAAGCTAGACCCTGTGCAAGAAATGAGACTCAGACATGTGCAACCTGGGGATTTCTTCCCCCAGGATAACTTTTATTTCCTAGATATTTCCTTGAGCCCTGCATGAATATTGTTGGTAAACTTCCATGTTATTGTCTATATATGTTAGGCACTTCTTACACCAAATATACATAAGTAACCCTTTTTCCAAAATCTTTCTCAAATGCATTACCTCTTTTTTTTAAAAAAAAATTTTTTTGGAGAGGTTTTTGCTATAGGGCACGTGCGCTCGCCGGACAGACAGAGACAGAGAGACAGAAAGCAAGAAATCACCCCCTAGGGGGGATGGCCACGCAGCAATCCCTTCTCCTCCATTCTCCTCTTAGGATCTTGGGCACGCATGCACACGCGCCCGGCGTGAGTCTAAGCCACCGGGTCCAGGACTCAAACTGCAGTCGACTATGTGGGAGTCCAGCGACATAGCCATTACACTAACTGCTGGTCCCACCTTTTAAATTTTTTAATAACTTACACCAAGACCAGTCACTGAATAATTCATACTCTGCTTGCTAACCAACATTGTAATTTTTATCAATGTAATGCATGAATGAGAAAGATCAAGAGTTAACAACTAAAAAGCAAAAATATCCCAGGTTAACACTCTGAAAGTTCAATGTTCAACAATCCATAGACAACTCTTAAATTGTTGTGGTTTTATTTCTTCTAATGATGATCTCCATAACATGGTATGGTAATCAGATACTTGTATTTATTAGTGTTACATATTTAAAAAATACTTATTGTCACCTCGATACTAAATGGCAAAATTTATATAACTTAACTCTACATCATCTCTTTTTTAATGCTCTTTTTTTTTGTATTTAATATTTAATTATTTCTTCTTATTCTTTTATCGGCTACCAATTGCCCACTGCTGTTCTATAGAACATGACCTAAAGGAATTGGTTTTCTTTCACATTTTATGTAACAAATACAAATCTCTATATCTTGTTTCATTCACTTTATTCATGTCATCCTTTATATTCCTTGGTGAATGCAGTGATTTTCTTCTTATATTTCCTGGACAATGCTGGTTAAGTACATTTCTAAATATTTTAATTTGTTTTTGCTGCTATGATTGTGAATGGTATCTACTAATCTTTTACATTGTACCTCACTGAACTCCTATATTAGTTTAAAACACGTTTTGTACAATTTTCTAACTAGACAGTCATATTATCTGCAAATAATGATAATTGCATCTGTTCCTTTCTACGAATTTAACTCATTTCTTTATCTTGTTCATCTGTGCTGACCACAAAATCCAGAATCGGAATGGTTCTAATTAATTTCCCTAAGCTTTTATTAGAACAACTGCAGACTCACAAATGGTTACAGAGAACGGTACTGGTGGCCCCCTTCCATCATTTACCCTACCTCCTCCATGGAACCGTCTTCCCTCACTATAGGACACCATTACACATTCCCGTGTGTGTGTGGTTCTGTGAAATTTCATACGTGTGTAGCTTTCTATAATGCGTGCCGTAAGTCCATCTATTTTTTTAAATGAGTAAGAAGAAAACATAAATGAAGCCTGAGACCTTTCCGAAGATATATCAAAATATGTATAAATGTGACAAATCATTATCAACCAAATATACTACGGGGACCTTGTTTGAATCCCAATTCAATGACTGCAGCATTAGGACTACCTCAGCAGCACAGTGGTAGTAGACTGTGCCAGTAATGCTGGATTCATAGGGAAGATCACAGGTTCGGTTCCCAAGTTGACCTGTACGAGCCAGGAATGATCCTAACAGGCTGGGCAGACTGGGGAGAAGGCTGTAACATAAGACCTTGTTAGGGTGTTCATCTTACTCCCTCATAAAAGAAATACAAAAACTTTAATAAGAAAAAAAAAAGTAGCAAGTGTTAATACTGAGATGAGAGAGAAAGAGGGACAGAGCAGGATTCAAAACATTGGAAGACTGACTGGGTATTTATTGATATTCAGAAAGTGTTCATTATTTTAGGTGCGATAGTGACATTGCGATTATATTTTTAAAAGAGCTCTTATCTTTCAGAGATACAGGCTGAAATGTTTGTAGTTGAAATTATTTAGTGTCTGAGATTTGCTTCAAAACAATCATAAGTTGGGGCAGAAGTGGCATGGAACGATTGAGGGAAGAGATGAAAAAAGATTGTCCACAAATTGAGAGTGCCGAAGCTGCGTAGGATCCATTTTTATCAATCTCTCAACATTTATGTATAGTTGATATTTTATGAAATAAAATGCTTAAATAAGAGTTGAGCAAATAGAAAGATGATACCAAAAAATAAATTAAAAATGTTTAAAAATTTAACCCAGTTGTCCAAAGCTAAGTATATTCAACATATTATTTCCCTTAATTTTCCATATATTTTATTATTCTTAAAATAAAAGACTACAAATAAATGTCTGAATGAGTGAATAAACAGATAGTAAACCCAAAATTCAGAGAAGTAACACCTTCCAGGGAGAAAAAAGGGTAGGAATCAAGGAGAAGCATAGTTCTATTTTCTAAAAAGAGTGTGGAGTGTACAGAGGTACAATTTATTAGTGGTCCATAAACTCTAAGTGTACAAATATCTTCTATTCATCTTTATATATCATGCAAAATATTTTAATACTTTTTTGTATTTAAAGAATTTGACTCAGGGCTTCTGGCATTGGAATAAGAAAGAGCTTGATTCAAACCCTAGCTCTTCCTCTTTGCTGTGTGATCTTGGACAAATTCTTTAATCTCTCTGAGCTTCAATATCCTCCCTTTATACACACAAGAATGAAATGAGAAACTACGCACAATGTCATCCACAAAACCTAGCACAGAGTAAGTGCTCAAGGAATGATAGTCATTGTAGCTTTCTGCCTTCACCAAGATATGTTAGCTATGTACTTTGAAATCCAGATGACACTAATCAAATAAATAATTGAATAAACTTCTAGTTATAGGGGTTCCCCTGGGAAGTACAACAGAAAATTCCACAGAGGGAGCACTAGCTCAGAGACAGGTTATTCAGAAGTTTTAGAACAGCTGCTGAAGAGAATACGCTGTTCTTTTTATTATTATTATTATTATTTTGGAGAGGTTTTTGCTATAGGGCGCGTGTGCTCACCAGACAGACGGAGAGAGACAGAGAGACAGAAAGCGAGAAATCACCCCCCAGGGGAGATGACCACACCGCAATCTCTTCTCCTCCATTCTCTTCTGGGGATCTTGGGCACGCACGCACACACACGCCTGGCATGAGTTTAAGCCACCATGTCCGGGACGCGAACCGCGGTCGACTACGTGGGAGTCCAGCGACATAGACATTACGCTAACTGCTGGTCCCAGATAATATGCTGTTCTTGAGTTTATCTCTGAATCACTAAATCTGGAGACAGAGGGTTTCAGGCTCTATGAGTAAAAAAGTAAAGGAAAGAAAAATGAAAAAAAAAGAAGAAAAGAACCAATACCTATAATTAAACTAAAACTGTATCAAAAGAAATTCATTTTTAAAGTTATTTTGAAAAACTTTTTGTATATTGGAGTAATTTTAGATTTCAAAATAGTTTTAAAAATAGTTCAGAAGTTTCTCCAATACCCTTTCCTACTCTCCCTATAGTTAACATCTTACATAAGTAAGTAACTTTGTCACAACTGAAAACCCAACACTACATTATTAACTAAATTCTCATCTTTGTCATAATTTTGCCTTTTTTTCCATTAATGTCCTCTTTCTGTTCCAGGAACCAATATAAAGCACGGCACTTAATCTGGTGAGTGTAGTTCCCCAGTCTCCTCTGATCTGTGATATTTTCGCTCTCTTTCCTTGGTTTTCATGATCATGACAACCATAGGGTAATACTGGTCAGATGTTCTCTAGGCTGTTCTCCAATCTTGCCCAATCATAGTGACACAGCAATAGTGCAACGTTCTGCTCTGCTTGGAAGCCATAAAGAAGATACAGGTTCAAGTCCCAGTTGACTTGTACACACTAGATGCACATACCCAGGCCCATGATCCTGACTGGCTAGAAAGGCTTAGGGAGAATTGTAGCCATCAGTGAGGGTGCTTATCTTTCTCTCTCTGTCTCTCTCTCTCAGTAAATAAATAAATATACTTAAAAAATGAATTAATAAAAGAATGTCCACCAATGTGGGTTTGACTGATGTCGTTTTCATGATTAGGTTGGAGTTTAAGGTTTGGGGAAAGAACACCACAAAGGTGAAGAAGTACCTGGTGTCCAAATGGCATCATCAGTGATGCTCACCTTCATCACTTGGTCAAGGCATTATTTGCCAGGATTCTCCACTGTCAAGTTAG
Source organism: Tupaia belangeri chinensis (assembly GCF_000334495.1). Lineage (NCBI taxonomy): Eukaryota > Metazoa > Chordata > Mammalia > Scandentia > Tupaiidae > Tupaia > Tupaia belangeri. Next base: position 4,222 of record NW_006159707.1, on the reverse strand, counting down.
TATTTCTTCCCTATCCATATTTTATTCTTTGGAAGAAAACCTTTAAGTCATGTCACCTTTGATGGGACATGGGAGGAGACAAGGAATATTAAGAAGCCCTTCCAACAGATATTAAAGGTAAGCAATGGACCAGCCGCATAGCCCAGTGGTTCAGAGAAGCCAGATCTCACATGGGCAACCGTGGTTCAAACCTCTGCCCCACTGGCTTGAAAAATATGCCAGGTGTGTGTGTGTGTGTGTGTGTGTGTGTGTGTGTGTAGGCACTCAAAATTCTAACAGGATGGAAAAGTGGAGAAGAGATTGTGGCATGACCACACCCCATTGGACGGTGGTTTCTCTGCTCCCATCTCTGTCTCTCTCTATCTCTCTTTGGCAAGCACACAGGCCCTCACATAATTTACAGACAAAAAAAAAAAGTAAAGAAAAAAATATAAGCAACAATCGTTCATCCTTGTGTGGCCCTATAGCCTCATTTTACAGAAGAGAACATGAATGCTCAAAAGGTTACACAAACTGCCCGAAGTGACTAAGATTATAAACAACAGAGCTTTGACTCCGGCCCCTTCCCTCTGCCCCAAAGTCCATCTTCTTTCCACCACAGGGGTGCCAGATCCCTCGGATGCTGTCCTCTCCTGTTCTCTGGCTTCAGTGTCACTGGCAAACCATGAATCTCTAATGAAATCATCTTTTTAAATATATTTTGTTATTATTTATGGTTAGTCACCATACATCTTTCCAGTGTACAAAACATGTTTTTTTTTTCCTTCCCAGCACGAATACAGTGCATATCAGTCAAGAAAAAGACATTATCCTATACGTTATTATCAGCAAATCAATGAGATAATCATTGCCACTTTTTATAGGCCTAAAATACTTGGTTTCTTTTATCTATGGTGTGAGTTAAATTACGGATGCACAAGAACAGCCTGTTAGCATCTTTCTCAGAATTGCTGTCATTGTGGTCGCCAACCCTGAGAAATGAGGGAGTCACATTTGTTTCCAGGTACTGCTGAGGTCCTGAAGAGATAACAGGAATCATTGCCTCTCTATCTCTCAGCAAAGAGCAAACTATACTTACAGAAGCCCCTGGAACCTGAGAAAGTAAAATTTGCAAGGATAGAAATCTGTTTTAGTTACTACTTGGCACTTTATAGAAACTAGTGTTTTCCTAGACTCTGTCTTTCCAACTTGTGCATAGCCATAACTCAATAATCCTCACTGTACACTCAATTTTTTATTATTTTGCTGATCAGGACTCTTGATTGCAGGGGTCAAAAGTCCAACCCAACTTGATTCTAGCAAAAAACAGAAGATATCATTCATTTCAATTCATTGAGAAGTCTAGTCTTGTTGTTTAGGCACAGTTGGATTCAGGTGCTTAGAAGACATTGTCAGGATTCTTATTTCCTATTTTTAAACTTAGATTCTTTTGCAATTTTGGCTCCAGTTTCAGGGAAGTTTCCTCTAACTTGACTCCTGAGCTACTCTAGGCATGTATTGGGTCGTTCAGAAAGCCATGACACATGAAAATTGAAAAATACATCATGACTTTCCCCACAATTTAATATCTTATCAGCATAACAAAACCAGTTGAAAACTAAATGTCTCCCTGCTAATTGTCCCAGCACAAGTCTCAATCCCCACTCTGATTGGCTAAAATGTGGCCATGAATCAGCTTATCTACTATCAAAAATATTAAGCAAGAAACAACTACAAAGCCTCATTGGTATATAAAAATAAATTTATTTCCCATGTAATTGAGGTCATTGTGGGATGGCTGGTGGCTCTGTTGATCTGGGGAGTTTTACTCAGATAACTAAGATTACTTGGCTACCAGTTGAGGCAACCAGAGTGATCCGGCTGTGTGTGCTAGCATCTCTCCTCCTCCAGCAGGCTAGCTGAGGTATGTTCACACTCTCGCTGTCTCTTTTTGTCTCTCTCCAGTGAGCACATATGTTCTATGGCAAAAAAAAAAAAAAAATTTAAGTTTTTTTTCTAAGTTTATTTATTTTCCCATGAGAGAGAGAGAGAGATCCCCACTAGAATCCCCATGCTGAATCCATCCCCAGTCTCAGCCAGGTGGAATCATGGGTACATGAGCACCCGGCGTGAATAGGGAGCCTCGGGTTATGAACCTAAGCCCCTCCAGAGTGGGACCTCAGAGTCTTAGAGGACTGTGCCACTGCTGCGCCACTAACAGGCCAAGGTGAACTTTCTTATTTACTTCTATGGATTATTTTATTTGGCTATTTTTAATTTTTTTAGCTAAAGTGGATGCACATATTATATATAATGTAATACATATAATATATATATATACATATATGTGTATATATATATGTGTGTATATGTGTGTGTATGTGTGTGTATGTGTGTATATGTGTGTGTGTATATATACATGTGTATATGTGTGTGTGTGAATATATATTGACTCCGGCCCCTTCCCTCTGCCCCAAAGTCCATCTTCTTTCCACCACAGGGGTGCCAGATCCCTCGGGTGCTGTCCTCTCCTGTTCTCTGGCTTCAGTGTCACTGGCAAACCATGAATCTCTAATGAAATCATCTTTTTAAATATATTTTGTTATTATTTATGGTTAGTCACCATACATCTTTCCAGTGTACAAAACATGTTTTTTTTTTCCTTCCCAGCACGAATACAGTGCATATCAGTCAAGAAAAAGACATTATCCTATACGTTATTATCAGCAAATCAATGAGATAATCATTGCCACTTTTTATAGGCCTAAAATACTTGGTTTCTTTTATCTATGGTGTGAGTTAAATTACGGATGCACAAGAACAGCCTGTTAGCATCTTTCTCAGAATTGCTGTCATTGTGGTCGCCAACCCTGAGAAATGAGGGAGTCACATTTGTTTCCAGGTACTGCTGAGGTCCTGAAGAGATAACAGGAATCATTGCCTCTCTATCTCTCAGCAAAGAGCAAACTATACTTACAGAAGCCCCTGGAACCTGAGAAAGTAAAATTTGCAAGGATAGAAATCTGTTTTAGTTACTACTTGGCACTTTATAGAAACTAGTGTTTTCCTAGACTCTGTCTTTCCAACTTGTGCATAGCCATAACTCAATAATCCTCACTGTACACTCAATTTTTTATTATTTTGCTGATCAGGACTCTTGATTGCAGGGGTCAAAAGTCCAACCCAACTTGATTCTAGCAAAAAACAGAAGATATCATTCATTTCAATTCATTGAGAAGTCTAGTCTTGTTGTTTAGGCACAGTTGGATTCAGGTGCTTAGAAGACATTGTCAGGATTCTTATTTCCTATTTTTAAACTTAGATTCTTTTGCAATTTTGGCTCCAGTTTCAGGGCAGTTTCCTCTAACTTGACTCCTGAGCTACTCTAGGCATGTATTGGGTCGTTCAGAAAGCCATGACACATGAAAATTGAAAAATACATCATGACTTTCCCCACAATTTAATATCTTATCAGCATAACAAAACCAGTTGAAAACTAAATGTCTCCCTGCTAATTGTCCCAGCACAAGTCTCAATCCCCACTCTGATTGGCTAAAATGTGGCCATGAATCAGCTTATCTACTATCAAAAATATTAAGCAAGAAACAACTACAAAGCCTCATTGGTATATAAAAATAAATTTATTTCCCATGTAATTGAGGTCATTGTGGGATGGCTGGTGGCTCTGTTGATCTGGGGAGTTTTACTCAGATAACTAAGATTACTTGGCTACCAGTTGAGGCAACCAGAGTGATCCGGCTGTGTGTGCTAGCATCTCTCCTCCTCCAGCAGGCTAGCTGAGGTATGTTCACACTCTCGCTGTCTCTTTTTGTCTCTCTCCAGTGAGCACATATGTTCTATGGCAAAAAAAAATTTTTTTCTAAGTTTATTTATTTTCCCATGAGAGAGAGAGAGAGATCCCCACTAGAATCCCCATGCTGAATCCATCCCCAGTCTCAGCCAGGTGGAATCATGGGTACATGAGCACCCGGCGTGAATAGGGAGCCTCGGGTTATGAACCTAAGCCCCTCCAGAGTGGGACCTCAGAGTCTTAGAGGACTGTGCCACTGCTGCGCCACTAACAGGCCAAGGTGAACTTTCTTATTTACTTCTATGGATTATTTTATTTGGCTATTTTTAATTTTTTTAGCTAAAGTGGATGCACATATTATATATAATGTAATACATATAATATATATATATACATATATGTGTATATATATATGTGTGTATATGTGTGTCT
>NW_006159706.1:4279411-4280770 GCF_000334495.1 Tupaia belangeri chinensis | reverse complement strand
ATATATATACTTTTGCCAGTTTTAAAAGAGACATTCTTGGGCCCACCCCACAGTATACTGGTTAAGCACTGTGCAAAGGGAGCCAGATCTCACATACGTACCCATAGTTTGAATCTCACCCTTGAAAAACATGCCAGCAGATGCACAAACCTGCCCCAAATCCCAATAGGATGGAAAAATAGAGGGGAAAGGATTGCAGCATAACCACACCCCCTGGGGGAGTGCTCTCTCTCCATCAAGCACATGCGCCCTTCTGGCAATAGAAAATATTTAAAAATAAAAAGGCATTCTCTAGCTTAATTGATCTTATCATATAATCACTTTATAACATTGTCTTGATTTTCAGTAGGAAGACAGAGTCTTAATGTTAGGGAGTTACAAAGACTCAGACCCCCCCCCATCTGTAAGCAGAGGTGACAGCTTCATCTTCCCCCCGGGCGTTTTGTGGTGGGCTATTTGGATGCACATGGTGAAGATGCGCCTTGTCACTGAATGCCCAGGTTTCCTTGCTCTATCACCGCGAATCAATCCTTCAGGACAGGCAGTGGCTTCCTGAAGCCTGCAAAAGCCGTCTAAAGAGACAACTTGAATTCATTCCTATTCCTGAGGCTGTGTTTAGATGAGAGCAGATATTGAAGGGTTTGGCAGCATCTAATCTCTGCAATAAATTCTCCTAAGAGCTGAAATCTCTTCCCTTGCAGGAGGCTGAAGCTTCTTGAATGACCCAGGATGTGGCTGCTGAGAAAAGAGTCAGGAGGACACAGCAGTAAAGACATGCAAGGATCTCTCTCCCAGGCTCTGAGAATCAGAACTAGAACCTAAATTTCATCAGAAAAAAAATCCAAGAGAAGCAGTTATGCCATGGCAAAATTTCAGCACCCCCACCAAAGCAACTATATGAGTGGCCCAAGAAGGCTAAGGACACCTGTGTCCATGCACACCGGGCAAAGATGGACTCAGGTTCCTGTTCTCTATGGAATATTGGCCCTGCACTCCTCTAGGAATTGCAGAACTGATTTGTTTTCCACTTACAACATACATTTATCGAGCACCTAGTAAGTACCCTGCACTAGAACACCACGAAAGAGAAGAAAAAGAAAAGCGCTGCCCTCAGAGAGCTGGCATCTTGTCACCCTCAAGAGGAAGAAGGCATGGAATGTGCATGGATATGATGAGCAGGGAATAAAACGTATTGTGGGACCTGGAGGGAACCTGGAAGCCACTGGGAAGCCAGAAAAAGGAATCATGAGAAGCAGTCAAGCTGGTAACAGTCAGGTGCTGAGAGGAAAAGCAGGGGAAACCCGCAAACCACTGGATGGGGTCCAGGGCAAGAGCAGTTCTCATTTATACATTTAGCAA
>NW_006159706.1:4276122-4279380 GCF_000334495.1 Tupaia belangeri chinensis | reverse complement strand
GAGCATTGTTCTATGGGAAGCACCACCAGACATTGAGAGCACAGCAGGGCCCCAGATGTGCATGGCCATCTGTCAGATACTAGCAGAGTGAGAGCAATGGATAAGGCAACAGCGGTTCCAACACGGTCAGGTCCGAGCAGTGAAGAAGGTCACAGGACTCTGAACAGAGGAGGGGCAGGCTCCTCTAGGGCTAGAGGAGGTAGGGGACATTAGTGGATGGTGACAAGCCGAGGCAACCAAAGGTCCAGGGAGGGAGAGAGGAAGGGTTTTCCTGGCCATGGGCTCACTCTAAGCAAAGCCTTTGTGCAGAACAAGCATGGCACCTTGAGGCGTCATCCCAAGTGGACAGAGAATGCAAGGTTGAGAGAGGAGCTGTGGAGCCAAGTGGCAGTCAGAGAGAGGATCTTTTACCCATCACCCAGGAGACGTCGTCTTCAGGTCAACAAGAGAATCAGGGAAGGAGGGATTTGGTTTTGGTTTTGGGTTTTGTTTTTGTTTTTTTAGTTTGCTACAGAGTGTGCTTGCTGGAGACAAGGGTAGAGGTGGGGGAAGGGGGGTGAGAAATCATCCCCCAGAGGGGATAGCCACACCACACAGTCCATTCTCCTCCATTCTTCTCTCAGGATTTTGGACACACATGCACACGCATCTGGCATGATTTTCAAACCGCAGTGTCCAGGACTGGAACTGCACAGTCAGCCAGGTAGGATCCAACCACTTTAACCTCCATGCCACCTGATGTGCCAGGAAGAGGGGATTTAAAATGAATACATGATGTGGCCAGATTTATAGTTTGGAAGTACCCTTCTTGGCTTTTGGTATGACCAGTAGATAGAGCAGGAAGATGGGGAGCCACTTGAGAGACCACTTGTACAAGGCCAGGGCCCCACCCTTGGAAGCTACCTGATATTTGGGCCTTCTAGTGGCAGGAGGCCCACAGCCCACAGAGCAGTACTTCTACCTAGGGCAATGGGAGTGGGGTGGGGCAGGAGGTGCCTCAAAGGGCTCCCCTGGAGGGCAGGGAGGAAGGGAATTAGGAAGTCATATGGTGAAGATGGCACTTGGAGCTAAGCAGGGCAGCTCTTCTCTCAACCTGAAAAGCTTTACTTTCTCTCTTTTCCGTAAAATTTGGTTGGGGGGCGGGGCCTGGGGAACATTCAGTAATGTCTTTCTGTTTAGGAACAGAGACCTGGGCAACAAACCTTTGTGAGATGTTCTCTGATTCTCTGAATCTACAAAATAGTTTGACATAGTGGAATAAGGAAGATAAAACATTAAAAAAAAAAAGATTCGTCTACTAATGAAAAAAAATTTTTTGAGAGAATGAATGAAAGGCTGGACTGAGAAATACTTAGGTGCCCTTCCACCTTGATTCTCAGGTTTTGTGAGTCAGAATCACTGACGGAGCGTCTGTCTGGCCTCCCAGTAAGCTGTGCAGGGGTGGGAGCTGCACCCAGTGGAGAAACCAGGAAGCTGAGGAATTACAAGTGGCACACAGGCCCTGGGTGGTTTTGTCAGGCCCCCATCCAAATGACAATAAGAAAATTCACAGGTACGAGAAAGGACACTTCAAGCTGTTACTTAACAGGCAAAATGTCCCAAAGCAATAATACTCGCTAACAGCCTAGCATCTGATGCGGATGTAAAAATGCCTGTACTTGAAAACGAGACAATTGGCATTTCCAAGAAGCAGTTATATAAGCTCAAGGTTTTCTTTGGAGCTGTTCTGAGTAAGGATAAGAGTGAGAGGAAGAGGCACAGGAGGAAGAAAATCACTTGATGCTTTCCACTGCGAGATTCAGCTGCCTTTAGAGAGTACCCACTGGTAAGTGCAGGAGAGTCAAATGTGTTTTTCTCTCACTATATCTACCTGGAAACACTGTGAAGGGGTCGTTTTAGGGAATTGCCAGTCCTAGACCCCTGGATATTGAAAGGAGACCTCCCTTCATCTCTGAGGCATTATAAAACAGCCTGTAAGAATTCAGACATTGAACCCAGACTGCCTGAATTCTAGTGCCATCTTCACTGCTTTTGTTGGCAAAGTAGCTTAATCTCTCTGTGCCTCCATTTCCACAGATACAAAATGGATTTATAATCATAGACTACCTCATAGGGTAGATGGAGGATTAAATGAGTTAATTCAACATACAATACCTCAAACAGTGCCTAGCATGGAATGGTAATAATTGTTGGTTGCTATTAAATCAAATGCTAAAGCTACTGTATATTTGGAACAGGGAATTTGATAAATGGTGCCTTTTACGGTTTGTAGCAGGGGGGTATCTCAGTATCGAATAAGAAAGAAAGCGTCCTTATCTATTCAAACAAAAAAGAGATTGGGCCAAAAGAGTCTAGCACAGGCGAGGTTTCCAAACAGCTTCCATGTGGAAGAAGTGGCCATGTGGTTAAGCCAGGCTGATTCCCCAAACACAATATGCCTGCAATTATGTTACTTTACATACCTAATAAACGGGCATGTGTTTGTTTTCCTCTCTGAAAAAAAAAGGATTTTCATTGTCTGGAGAAAAAATAAAAATAACATGCCAGGCTTACTGACAGATCCTTTAAAGGAAACAAAACCCCCCACAACTTCTCATCAAGGGCTCTCCATCTTATTTCAAAACACTCACAGGAAAGCCAGGCTGACATTTTAGACATGATTGACTGAGAGAGCTCCACTCACTTCTGACTGGGTACATGCCGGTGCACATAGGTGTGTGTACATTCTGAATGCAACACATGGGCGTGTACTTCCTGCTCAGCCTAACAAAATTCAGTCTTGTTTATGTGTAAACAATGAATGGATAGTCCAGGAGTCACCTCACTGGACCTCACTCACCTCACTGTATTTGCAGAGATCACTTTGCATGAAGCAAAAGGAGTAGAGAACATAGCGTGGAGAAGGGAGCCTGGTGACTGGTTCAGGGATAAGCAGAAACAGGATGGTAGGTGGACCAGTGCAAGTCCTCCCTGGATGTTTATGAGTCTACAAACAACAAAGTCCTCACACGACCTCCAAAGCCAAAAAGATATAAGCTGAGTGGTACCTGGAAACATCTTGTCCACCACAAAGTTAGAGTTGGCCTGAGAATGAAGCTGGTACAGAAGAAAGCAAAGGAAAAGCAGAGTCAGGATGCTGTTATGTGGCAGCTTGGCTAGCACCTGCCAAGTCTACCTCTCTCAAAGTGCTTTAGTCTTATGACCAATCGAGTCTCCCATTGTTGGCAACTGAGTTGAAATAGATTATTTGTTTCCTGC
>NW_006159706.1:4275116-4275741 GCF_000334495.1 Tupaia belangeri chinensis | reverse complement strand
CGTGCTGAACTCTACTTACAGTTCCCAGACTAACGCAACCCCTGAGCTATTTCTGATTAGATTGGCAACCATGGGTGTATAAAGACATCCACGTTCTCAGATCAAGAAAGTGATGAACTATATGCACTGTAGAATCACCAGGCATGACTTCACACATGTCCAGGTTCCTTGGGTGCCAACCAAAACCAGGAGTCAGGACACCAGGTGGAGTCCTGCATCATCTTTCAACCCTGGGGCACGTTCTTTGCATCTCTTGGGTAGGTCTAGGCCATGAGCTGGAGCTTCTGCCTACATTCCTCTTTCCTTTGTTGCTATCAGTCTTTATAATTGATGGTAAGGAATGTGTATGTGGTCTTTTGTCCAGGGTTCCTAACACAGAGCTCCTAAAATCCTTGAAATTTCTGAAGTGATGGGGTAAGATGAACATCTTTTGTTAATCACAATAATCAACTTAAACCACATCCAGTTTATAGTAACAAGGTGACTCTCAGAGGGCACCTAGATAGCTCATGGTGGGGCTGCTTGCTAGATGAGCAAACCATATGATAAGGGGTTGGAACTTCACTGTTACTTAACAAAAAAAAAAAAAAAAAAAACTATTTTGTTATTAAAAGCAGCACAAATA
>NW_006159706.1:4243561-4275066 GCF_000334495.1 Tupaia belangeri chinensis | reverse complement strand
AAAACATTATAAAGGGTGTTAGACTTACTTTGTTTTTAAAAAAAAAAAAAAAAAAGAACTATCTTGTTATTAAAAGCAGCCAAAATATGACGATTCTAGATAAGTGGATTTCACTCATTCGAGCCAATCTATTAACCATACTTTGTTGAAAACCTGCTATATATTCTAGACCTTAAGAAAATGCCATAGGGATACAGACAACTCAGACTGAGTCTCTCTGCCTACAACATCTCCTATGTCAGAGAAGATGTCCACCAGTCACCATGGTGGTGAATTAAGCAAAGTAAGAACCAAGTAGACCAGTAGCACATTTACTTACAGGCATAGACTTCCACTTTCCAGTTGGAGAGCTTAAGCAGATGACAACTTCTCTTAACTTCAACTTCCTTAGAGTTGTGACAATTAAGTTAAACAATTAGACAAATTATGTGGGTGGCACACAGTGACTGCTCAATAAGCAACAGCTACTGTTTCCTGGGTTTTCAAATGAAGGAAGGATGTGCCTTCCATAAGGCAAAAGGACTTTGTGGAGAAACTAGGCAGGTTTAATATAGTATAGTTTTTAGATCTCATTTCAGCAAATTTAAGTCCAGGAAAAAGAGGCAAAATGATTCCTCACCAAATTGTAAAGTTCAGGAGTGAACTTGCTTTTTCCATTGTCAAAATACTTTTTTCCTGATTTCCCCATTTGGATAACTTGTTCTTACTCTCTATGGCTCACTTGAAAGGTAGCTTCCTTAAGAAAGCCTTCCCTTACTCTCCAGCTTGGACCAGTATATATTTTTGGATGATGTGACTGCAAATATCAGAAATCCTGGTATTTTCAGCTTCAGGTAATGTTTGATCCAGCACGTAATCAGTAGTACTAAGACGTAGCTCCTGCTCCTCTACTTCTGAAACTCCCTTTCTATTTATCTATTCCATCTACAGTAGACTTTCCTTTTGGATTGTAAGATGACTGCTAACAATTCCCATACCTAAATACTTTTAAGTACAAATCAATCAAAATAGAGATTTTTTCCCCCATTTTCTAAAAACTTCACACAAATATCCCAATAGTGAATCTGGTTGACCCGTGTTGATCAGATTTGCATACTGTGTTCTTCTCTAAGCAAATCATGATGGTTATAGCCAATAAAAGCTCAACTCTGGAATTGAGGGAGTGAATCCACACCCCAAAACCATAAGGCTGAGAAATTCTGAGTCATGTTAGAAAGGAGGAAACTAAATAAATTCTGAGGAGATGATAAGTACCCATTAAAGTCTTACTTCCAGAGTCTAACTTACCAAACCTTCTGCATTGGCCAAACCACACCTATGATTCCTTGTTCTGTGTGGGCACCCTCCACCAGAATGAAATGTCTATAATATCAAGGATTTAATCTCTCTCCTGCCCTTTACATTATCTCTTATGCTTATCACACTGTCTGGCACACATTATGTGCTTAATAGATAGTTGTTAAATGAAAACATAAATAAACAAGTGAGTAGATGAAGGAATTTGTAATGAGCCCATTGTGGAGGTAAGAAGGAGGCAAAGTCGGTAGATTCAAGAGTCTTCAAACCCTGCAAACTAGATCAACATATGCCTGCTTTGCATTTCGGAGAGATCTTTGTAAGATTTCATTGACAAAAGGGTTTCATTGCTTTGACAATATATCTTTACTTATTTTACTTCTTTATTTTCAGCTTTGCTATAGGATGCATGCACTTTCCAGAGGAGACAGAGATAGGGTGCATGCACTTGCCAGAGAGAGACAGAGACAGAGAGAGAGAGGATGAAAGAGAGAGAGATAGAATGATAAATCACCTCCAGGAGGGATGGCCACATAGCAAACTCTTCTCCATTCTCCTCTCAGATTTGGGGCATGCACATGTATGTGCCTAGTATGTTTCTCAAGCCATTGGGTCTGGCACTCGAACAGTGCAGTTGGCTTTGCAGGAGCCAACTGTTAATATCCATGCTACCTACTAGACTGACAAGAAATCTTTGAAAGCCATTGTTGTAATAGGAAAAAGCAAAACTCTAAAATCTGAAGATCTGGGGCAAAATCGCACATCTTATCACTTTTAAATTGCATAAAATTCAAACTCACTACTATGCTCTACAAGCCCATCTGCCCTGATCCCCACCTATACCTGGTTTGTCCCCTGCCCACCATCAAACAGCCACATAAACCTTTTTTTAGGTCCTTGGATTTCTCATGGCCTTTTCTCCTCATGTCATGTTCACTCTACTGGGTTTCCCCATACATTATATGACTAGTCCTTTCCACCTCTGCTTATCTGCTCAATAACTTAGAGAAGCCATCTAGAGCATTCAGCCTAAAGTAAATCTCCACCTAGCATTTTCTTTCTCAGCTCCATGATCGTTTGCTTGGCAAATAAATCATTTTCTCTAGTTATATCATTGCCTTGTTAGGCTGCTTAACTGGACCTCACAAGGACTGAGACTATCTGTCTTAATGACTACTTGGTTCCCTAGAATATTTCCTAAAAGCAGTGAAAATAGTTAGCAATGATAATACAGTGTGGAACGGGGCAGGAGAAGAGTGTGGAGAAGGATAGCACACAGTTATTTCTCATTGTAGCTACTGAGTGTGAATAGCTGCATGACATTGACAGTAAACTACTAGAACCTCAGTGCTCTCACATCTAAATTGGTCATGATCCTACTGCCCCCAGAAAGTAGTAAGGATTCATCAAATGGAACCCTGTCTGCCATGCCGCTGTTGCTGGAGAGCCACGTTAGTGCTTGCTGCCTTCCTGCGTGCCCACCAACAGTAGTCTCAGCAGCCCTAGTCCTGGAAGCCTCACTTAGAAAGAAATTGTATTCTAAACCAAGAGGCATCCTTTAGCTCTAAGGCCAGCAGGCCCCACAATAGAGCCTGTTCACCTTAAACTGCCACATATGTGAATACACAAACTAAAAACTTAATGTGCCTGGAAGGTGTTGTCTCCCTTTCCAAAGACACCACTGACTTTCTTGCCTCTGTGCATAGCAGTGGAACCTGGAGCTCTGCTTTCACCATTTCCATCTAGCCATAGTCCTGCAGGGCTTACAGGAAAGAGAAGAGGCCAGTGTCCTCCTTCCATCTGAGAATAACAGTAGGGCCTGTGTCCAGACCGAGAACTCATTGACTCACTGTGAAAACCAGAGAGCTGGCCTGGGAAGAGAGTGATCTCTACATTCAGTGTTAGAGCCTGTAGCCTTTCTCCATGGGTGCTTAGTGGGTCTGCTCCTGACAGGGGCCAGGTGGGAGTCAGGGCCAGGTTCAGTGGGGCTCCATGGTATCTCTGGACCTAGACTTATCTGGTTCCTCCTCTCCTTGTCATCTTATACTAGTATTTTAAACCTGACTACCCAAAGTGTGGTCAGCAGACAGCAGCAGCAACACCTAAGTGTGGGCTGGAAATGCAGACTCTCAAGCCTTCCCTAGACCTGCAACTCAGATTTGAATTTCAGCAGGTGACTTCACAGGCACATTCAAGTTTAAGAGGTCCTGCTGTAAGCTGCTGGGATGGTAAATTTTATTAGGCCATGGAATGCCCAGATACTTCTGGGAGTGTCTATGAGGTTGCTTCCAGAAGACATTAGTATTTGAATTGTTAAACTGAATAAAGCAGATGCCCAAAGTACATGGACATCATTCAATTTGATGAGGGCCTGAATAGAACAGAAAGGTGGAGGAAGGTTGGGTTTGGTCTTTGTTTCAGGGGACATCAATCTTCTGTCCTTGGTACTTTTGATTCTCAGGCTTTCGGATAGGCTAGAATCTACACCACAGTCCTCTGGCTCTCGGACCTTTAAACTATACCCTCGGCACTCCTGGTTCTCCAAAATACAAGCTGGAATTATGTAACTTCTCAACCTCTATAATTTCTTGAACCAAAACCTAATATTAAATTGATAGATCTATGATAGATAGACATAGACAGATAATCTCCTACTGGTTCTGTTTCTCTGAAGAGCCACAACTGTAGCTTTATAACACATTGGTATTATCCATTCTGAAATATCCTTTGGAGACTCTGACCTCTCTGAATTTTAACTTTCTCATCTGCAAATGCTCAAGGCAAGAGGACTCCTTCCTAGAGCCACTGGGAAGATGAAACAAGACGGTGCAATAAATAAAGCATGCACCACAGGACCTGTCATGTATTGAGTACCGAGGGCATATGAAGGGTCTTCAAAAAGTTCACAGTAAAATATTATGAAAAACTATGATTGGATTTTAAAAATTCTTTGCACCAAAATAAATCCACAGTTTAATTCCATTTACCACAATTTTTTTGAAGTCTCTTAGCTAGTGTTACTGCTAGTAAATTGCTTCTAGTAACAAAACCTCTACCTTTGTGAATTATTTACTTCTTGCTCTCTCCTGTTTTTTGTCTTTTTGTTCTTTTGCAAAGTTTGATCAGAATCAAGTTAAGTTAATAATAGGCACAATCTCAGCCCCATTGCAAGGAACATTCGCGTGGAAGAAGAAAACAGGGCTACAGAGAAGACCAGGAATTTCACCTCTGTGGGACCCTGGCTGCTCTCTATACCTCTTGATCTGAGCTACTGTGAGAGACCCAGCCTAGCATTTCAGTATTATCATAGAGCTGTATTTTTTCCCCCAAACTACAAAGTAGGAGCAGGGATTTGTCATAATCTGGGTCCCATTTTCAGACAGCTGAAAGTCCCAAGTCTTATATGTTGCAGGAAAGATATGGCAGAAGATTATTGAGTTAATTCAAAATTGACCAGCCCTAATGGGGAGAAGGACAGAGCAGACATTCAGTCTGAAATGCATGAAGGTAGGAAAAGGGAAGAGAAAAGAAATAAAGAGGAGCGAGACATAGGGCAGAGACAGAGGGTACCACCGATGGGAGTGTGGGTAGCACTTGAAGCAAGCTTAGAACAGGGCTTGTTGCTTGAGATACATTATAATCACCTAGGGAACCTAAATGCCAGTACCTGGCACCTGGGAAGCTGGAAGCCACACAGGAAGCACAGGCTTAGTTCCCGAGCCAATTTGAACATACTAGGCACAGATGCACACGCCTATGAACCTGGCTAGTTGGGAAGCTGGGGAAAAAAGACCTTGGCACAATGAGACCCTCTTGAAAAATACTAGTCTCCGTCTCTTTCTATTTCCCCTCTCTCTCTTTTTTCTTTCTCTCTCCTTCTTTTTCTGTCTTTCTCTCTCTTATAAAAGAAAAAATAAAACCAATACCTGAAACCAACCCTCAGAGATTATGATTCAGCTGCTGGTGGGATCTGGGCATGAACAGTTTTCAAAAGCATCCAGAGCTGGAAAGCCAAAATTGAAAGAGATAAGAGATAAGTGGTATGAGCAGGGGCCTGAGAAAAATGTCCTGAACAAAATGTCATACGACCTTTCATTCAGCTCCACTCACAAGCTTTTAGCCTCTTAATATCAGAAGACCTGAGCTGATTCCCAAATAATACAATGATCAGTGCTCAAGCCAGGGAACTTAAATCCCTTTTGATTTCTTTAATCAGGTCATGACAAGGAGCAGAAGTGGCGCCAG
Organism: Tupaia belangeri chinensis; assembly: GCF_000334495.1. NCBI lineage: Eukaryota > Metazoa > Chordata > Mammalia > Scandentia > Tupaiidae > Tupaia > Tupaia belangeri. The sequence continues at coordinate 4,269,525 of NW_006159706.1, read as the reverse complement.
GTCAGAGAAAGGACAGCTCAGATGCTCGCTCACCTGTTTGGTGTCAGGCCTCAAGGTGAAACTGATTTGTCTCTGTGTCTCTTTCTATTGTGGTGGGGCTGTTGTGAGGACAGGCTAGTACCCTAATTAAGTACCAGTGGGATTGCTCAGATGGCTTCCTTCCATTTCCAATGAGGAAGCAGACTTTGGAACATTTTACTTTTTTCCCCTTTCATTTATTGCTAGAGAAGACATGCTCTCACGAGAGAGAGAGAGAGAGCAGCCTGCAATGAGATGTGCTAATGTTGCAATCCTTTTTCTTCCCTTTCCCCATCCTGTTGGGATTTAGGATATGCATACACATGCATCTAGTGTGTTTTTCAAGTCACCAGGGCCAGGATTCGAACCATGGTTGACCATGTGGAATCTGGCCCCTCATACAAAAGACCTAACCTATTGACTAAGGGGTTGACTTAGAAAGTTTCACTCTTACAGGGGACTTTTAGTTCCCAAACAAAATTCCCAAGGATTCTGTGAACAGGCCAAAAATATACACATAAACACATATAGAAACTTTCAGGCCCGTACACACAAATAGAAACTTTCAGGCCGTGTTTAATTTTGGTGGAAATTCTTGATGGTACATGTCTAAGAAATGTCCTCTGTTAAGGCTTTAAGTCATTATGTTGGCCATCTTCCTCCCCTGCACATACAGATAGCTCTAACCAATGAAATAGAAGTTGTTACTTTAAAAAAAAAAATGCAGCATCAATTTCCATTTTAATAAGACATCATGGAAGATGAGAAACAAGTTATCTCATTTTGCAGATGAATATTTTGAGGTACCACAGGTTACTAATTCAGTTAAAAGATTTAGCTAGGCCCAGCCTGGGAAGTGCACACTGTTAGTTAGATGCTGCTACGCAGAAAGCTGAGGCCACACGGAGGCCCAGATTCAGTTCCCAACCCACCTGGAAACACTGGACACAAGGGCATACACTTCCATACATGGGAGACTGAGGCAAGAGGATTGTGACATAGCAGGACCATGTCTGGAAATAAATAAATAGCCAAAAAAGAGAGAAAGAGCGCGAGAGAAAAGGTTTAACTGATCTCATGCCCTATAAACCTCTTCCTACTTGGGGCAAAAGTTGTTGACCATGTGGAATCTGGCCCCTCATACAAAAGACCTAACCTATTGACTAAGGGGTTGACTTAGAAAGTTTCACTCTTACAGGGGACTTTTAGTTCCCAAACAAAATTCCCAAGGATTCTGTGAACAGGCCAAAAATATACACATAAACACATATAGAAACTTTCAGGCCCGTACACACAAATAGAAACTTTCAGGCCGTGTTTAATTTTGGTGGAAATTCTTGATGGTACATGTCTAAGAAATGTCCTCTGTTAAGGCTTTAAGTCATTATGTTGGCCATCTTCCTCCCCTGCACATACAGATAGCTCTAACCAATGAAATAGAAGTTGTTACTTTAAAAAAAAAAATGCAGCATCAATTTCCATTTTAATAAGACATCATGGAAGATGAGAAACAAGTTATCTCATTTTGCAGATGAATATTTTGAGGTACCACAGGTTACTAATTCAGTTAAAAGATTTAGCTAGGCCCAGCCTGGGAAGTGCACACTGTTAGTTAGATGCTGCTACGCAGAAAGCTGAGGCCACACGGAGGCCCAGATTCAGTTCCCAACCCACCTGGAAACACTGGACACAAGGGCATACACTTCCATACATGGGAGACTGAGGCAAGAGGATTGTGACATAGCAGGACCATGTCTGGAAATAAATAAATAGCCAAAAAAGAGAGAAAGAGCGCGAGAGAAAAGGTTTAACTGATCTCATGCCCTATAAACCTCTTCCTACTTGGGGCAAAAGTTCATTTAGTTTTCATAAAGCAGATCAATGTTCAGAGTGATATCAGAGGGAAAGAAAACACTTCTCAGAAAACGTGCTCATTCTTCAACTCCTAGAGTTAGTGTAACTCTCAGTGGGCCAAGATGGCACTAAAGCAGGCAGCAGACCAAGCTTTCAGACAAGTCCAAGGGGTGCAGTAGTAACACAACATTATGTGATGCTGGACCTATGTTGAAAGGTCCTGGGTTCAAATCTCAAGATTTCCTTGTGCATACCAGGAGCTCATGCCCATGATCCTGGCTGGCTGAGGCTGGGGGTGGGGTGGATCACAGCATGAAGATGCTATTGGACATGCTTGTCTCTCTTTTTGTCTCTGTCTCTCTCCATGTCTCTGTCTCATAAATAAATAAATATACAAAGGTAAAAAATATTTCAAATATAGAAACATGTGAATTGTCCACCTCTTTTCTTCTCCATGCCCACAATGCAATGCAGGCACCCTAGACCTAGCGCGATTTTCACCTGTGCCCAGCACAGCAGAGCCTGGTGACAATGCACTTCGTGTTGATATCTCTTAACTGAAACAAAAGAGACATGGAGAACTTAGCATGTGCCATATGCCACAGGAAGGAAGTCTTTGATTATTCATGCACCCATTCATTCAACAAATATTTACTAAGCACCTAATAATTGCCAGGCACTGTTCTGGGAACTTATAGTACATTATTTCATGGAATTTTCATGTTTTAAACACATCCTGAGATAGAGATTATCACTGGCTCCACTGGCTTCATGGATATGACATATGTTTGTCAGATTGTGCCTTGCACAGGACAGTTTAGAAAGCAGTAGCACTCTGTGTCTTCAGCCCTCAGACCTAGCCAATGCCCTCTTGCTCTTGCCCATTCCACTTCCCAAGGCTTTCCTCTTCAGTCCAGAGGGTAACCTCGTACACAGCCAGGATTCTCAGGCTGTAGATAGGATAGCCAGGCAACCCCCAGCTCAACATGGAAAATGCAGGGGCCCTTGCATTTCCAGGGAGAAAAGAAATCATAATTTTCTAGTTAGAAACCGATAACATTCTATATAGACCAGGAATGACAGAGACAGGAAGATGACAAGGAGGAGTTAAGGAAAAAAAAAAAAAAAAGACAAAGACAGAGAAGAGAGGAGAAGATAGATGATCAAAAGAGGAAGAGGAAAAAAGTGATTTAAAAAAAGAGAGAGAACAGATAAATCAGGGGAGGAGAGAGTATGTGGAGGAACAGAGAGAAAAACAAAGACAGAAAATATAGAGAGACGGACTCAGAAACCCAGAACAGAGGAGAGAAGAGAGAAGCCAAAGGAAAAGCACTGGAGGAGACAAAAACAGCAAGAGAGGAGAGGAGAGCAAAGAAGAAACGCTGTGTGTCCCTCCCCAACACACACGCTCCTGTGGTCTGTCTGCTTTCTGCCGCTCTTCTCTGAAAAGATCCTGGGAGCAACCTTCCTGCAGCACCAGCACCGCCCTCACGCTGAGCCAGGGTGAAGGAGATGACTATCAGACGGGCACTCTGCAAAGGAGCTAGTTCCCAAGGTAAAATTGATTTTGTGTGTTTGTTTGTTCTGACCTTGAATTTTCCCCATTGCAACCCCTGAGAAGCAGCATTGGATATACAAAGAGATACGAGTGTGTTGCTCCTGCAACTGGCTTAGAGCAGCTCCACACAAAATGCCACCAGCCCTAAGCCAACAGGTGGACTATGCACCTCTTCCAGGGGATAGAGTTGGCCAAGGGGTCCCAGGCTACAATGCACACAACGCACTTACCAAGTCAGGAATATTGATCCAAGGGGGAGGAGATGAGCATCAGAAAAGATAGATGAGAAATGGGCAGAGCAACATGGCTAAGGGGGGTGGGAGGCAATGGCCAAAGACACGGCTCACGGTGCATCATTGTCATTGTTTTCATCACCATCGTCTCCCTATTTTGACCTCTTACTCAATGCTAAACACTACTAAATATTTTACATCACTTAATCCTCATTTCAACACTGTGAAGTTGCACAGATACTGTCCCCATTTTCCAGGTGCAAAACTGAGTCTTGGGGAGGTTTCCCAAAGTTACCCAGCTAGGGAATAATACCATAACTCATAAACCAAGGTCTTCCTGATACTCATGTCTGTCTTTGCAGCACCTTCCCCTTGGCCCCTTCTAGTTCCCCAAATACCCAATCTAGGCAGCAAGACTGTTTCTAGGTAGCAGAGCTACCTCCTGGCTCACACATCAGAGGCCTCTAAGGCTGCCTGCTTCAGGGTGGTAAGGCCGAGCTAAAGAGGATACTTATATTTTTTTAGGAGAGCAGAGGGGATGTAGTTTGGGGTGGTCTGTTCATTCCCAGAGGACTCTAGGCAGTGGGTTTTGAATAGACCTGAGAGCTTCCTTACAAGTCTGTAAGGAGGGGATGGCTCCCTCTAAATAGGTGTAGGGGTACAGGTAAGAAGGAAAGCCAAGAGATAAGAGAGGTCCAAGTCCAACCTTGCAGACAGGTAGGAAGAGGCTGTGATGGGGTATACAGAGCCCTGGACTCCCATGGTAGCAAGACTCCATCTAGTGGTCTGTCTCCAAAAGGGAACTATTTCCCCAGTCAGATTGACTCACACTGGGCAGATCCAGGAATGCAGAAGGTTAGCAATTGTAGCTGGTGGAAGCTGGGGAAGATCAGAACTAAGAGACAAGAGCCAGTCAACTCATCTGGGAAATGACTTCTTTGTCCAACATCTTCAATGCCCAATATCAAAACCTCCGATGACATAATTGCCTTGTGTAGCAACAATTATATTTAAATAGCACACTAAGAATCAGAAAAGATGGCCTTGGCATACTGAGGAGCATGCCCAAGAGACTGAAATAAATCTGCACTGAGCTGATTTGGCCCCAAAAGAGTGTGAGACTTTGGGTAGAAGAGAGAGATGTTCAGGGTAGGGGAAGTGGCCCAGTGCTCAGGGAGACAATGAGTGTTATATGTTCTAGAAATTGGGTGTAGATGCATCTTAGGGTGAAGGAAGGGTTAGAGGGTGAAGTGAGGGAACAGAAAACTGGAAATGTAGGGTGTACACAGATTATGAAAGTCAACTTATACCACATATGGAATCTGCAAGCTTTATTTCAAATGCTTAGGGTTCACACACAGACACCCAAGCACTTGGTATATTGCATTCTAAAGTCCACATAGCTTTTTCACCTTTCATTGACCAGGTCAAGTACCATAATAGTCATCCCAGAGGACGATAATAAAATTTAAGAACAAGAATTTATCAGTCCCCTCCATTTGTACCTTTGTTTTATAATTTGATTTTCCCTAACTTCTGCCCTGCCTTTCTTTCTGGCTCCTGAATAGCAGAAGCAAGTGTTCAGATCAAGGCCAGAGACTGCTTTGGACCTACACACTCCATGTGTGTGCTCCAAGTGCCCTCTTGCTCTCAACCTCAGCCCCACCTTTCTTCCTGCTCCTTCACAGCAGAACCAAGTGTGAAGACCAAGGCCAGCCACCACCTTGGACTTGTACACCCCATTGATCTGCTCCAGTTGAGACCCTGTGGTTGAGTCCCAGGTGTATCTGTTCTCTAGAATCTTGGAAGCATTTGGAACACACAGTCCCAACAACAAAAGTGCAGGTCACAAGGAAGAAACACATAATCTATCAAATGACCAGAAATCACCACAGGGGCACAAGAAATATAAGAAACTAGGAAAATATCTCTCCCCTAAGGGAGAATAACAATTCCTCTTCATCCACAGATAGCACAACAGAACTCGTGGAAATGTCAGATATAGAATTCAGAATATTCCAGGACCCAGCAGACGGCAGAATGGTTACACCACTGGACTCCCACATAGTCAACCACAGTTCAAGTCCCAGACCTGGCTGCTTAAACTCATGCCAGGAACGTGTGCATGTGTGCCCAAAATCCCAAACGGAGAATGAAGGAAAAGGGATTGTGGCATAGCCATCCCCCAAGGGAGTGATTTCTCACTTTCTGTCTCTCTGTCTTTTCAGTGAGTGCATGTGCCCTATAGCAAAAAACCTCTCCAAATAATAATAATAATAATAATAATAATAATAATAATTACAAGTCTGTAAGGAGGGGATGGCTCCCTCTAAATAGGTGTAGGGGTACAGGTAAGAAGGAAAGCCAAGAGATAAGAGAGGTCCAAGTCCAACCTTGCAGACAGGTAGGAAGAGGCTGTGATGGGGTATACAGAGCCCTGGACTCCCATGGTAGCAAGACTCCATCTAGTGGTCTGTCTCCAAAAGGGAACTATTTCCCCAGTCAGATTGACTCACACTGGGCAGATCCAGGAATGCAGAAGGTTAGCAATTGTAGCTGGTGGAAGCTGGGGAAGATCAGAACTAAGAGACAAGAGCCAGTCAACTCATCTGGGAAATGACTTCTTTGTCCAACATCTTCAATGCCCAATATCAAAACCTCCGATGACATAATTGCCTTGTGTAGCAACAATTATATTTAAATAGCACACTAAGAATCAGAAAAGATGGCCTTGGCATACTGAGGAGCATGCCCAAGAGACTGAAATAAATCTGCACTGAGCTGATTTGGCCCCAAAAGAGTGTGAGACTTTGGGTAGAAGAGAGAGATGTTCAGGGTAGGGGAAGTGGCCCAGTGCTCAGGGAGACAATGAGTGTTATATGTTCTAGAAATTGGGTGTAGATGCATCTTAGGGTGAAGGAAGGGTTAGAGGGTGAAGTGAGGGAACAGAAAACTGGAAATGTAGGGTGTACACAGATTATGAAAGTCAACTTATACCACATATGGAATCTGCAAGCTTTATTTCAAATGCTTAGGGTTCACACACAGACACCCAAGCACTTGGTATATTGCATTCTAAAGTCCACATAGCTTTTTCACCTTTCATTGACCAGGTCAAGTACCATAATAGTCATCCCAGAGGACGATAATAAAATTTAAGAACAAGAATTTATCAGTCCCCTCCATTTGTACCTTTGTTTTATAATTTGATTTTCCCTAACTTCTGCCCTGCCTTTCTTTCTGGCTCCTGAATAGCAGAAGCAAGTGTTCAGATCAAGGCCAGAGACTGCTTTGGACCTACACACTCCATGTGTGTGCTCCAAGTGCCCTCTTGCTCTCAACCTCAGCCCCACCTTTCTTCCTGCTCCTTCACAGCAGAACCAAGTGTGAAGACCAAGGCCAGCCACCACCTTGGACTTGTACACCCCATTGATCTGCTCCAGTTGAGACCCTGTGGTTGAGTCCCAGGTGTATCTGTTCTCTAGAATCTTGGAAGCATTTGGAACACACAGTCCCAACAACAAAAGTGCAGGTCACAAGGAAGAAACACATAATCTATCAAATGACCAGAAATCACCACAGGGGCACAAGAAATATAAGAAACTAGGAAAATATCTCTCCCCTAAGGGAGAATAACAATTCCTCTTCATCCACAGATAGCACAACAGAACTCGTGGAAATGTCAGATATAGAATTCAGAATATTCCAGGACCCAGCAGACGGCAGAATGGTTACACCACTGGACTCCCACATAGTCAACCACAGTTCAAGTCCCAGACCTGGCTGCTTAAACTCATGCCAGGAACGTGTGCATGTGTGCCCAAAATCCCAAACGGAGAATGAAGGAAAAGGGATTGTGGCATAGCCATCCCCCAAGGGAGTGATTTCTCACTTTCTGTCTCTCTGTCTTTTCAGTGAGTGCATGTGCCCTATAGCAAAAAACCTCTCCAAATAATAATAATAATAATAATAATAATAATAAATTCAGAATATTCCTGGTGGCAAAATTTAATGAGATGCAAAAGAAGAGACAATTAACTCCAAAAGATGCAAGAAAAAAGACATTACAAACTATAGGAAATGAGAAAGTCCTTCTGCAATTTAAAAGAGGAAATAGACACCATAAAAAAAAAAAAAAAAGAATCAAACTCAGATGTTAGAGATGAAGGTTGTAATACAGGAAACTAAAACCTCCCTAAAAGTGTAAAAAAGTATATAAGTATATGAAAAGCAGATGAGACCATACAGAAGATCAAATCTCTGATCTAGAAGGCACAGGCTCTGACATAAAGAAAAAAACACCAAAAAGATAGAGAAAATTACAAAAAAAAAATTGATGATAATATATAAGAAATACTAGATTCAGTGAAATGTCTAAACACCCAAATAATTGGTATCTCAGAAGGTGAAGAAACTACTAATATGGACATTGAGAATCTATTCCATGAAGTCCTGGAAGAAAACTTTCCAAGCTTAGGGAAGCATTTGAACATCCAGACTCAAGAAATACAAAGGAACACAAATAGAATCAACCCAAGAAGACCTTCTCCATGGCACATCATTGTCAGATTGGCCAAAACCACAGACAAAGACAAGATTATAAAACTGGCAAGAGAGAACTGTCAATTAACTTACAAAGCTTATCCCATCAGGCTAATATCAGACCTCTTGCCAGAAACAATTCAAACAAGAAAAGAATGAGGAAATATATTCAAAGTGTTAAATGAAGAACAATTTCAACTAAGAATACTATACCCAGCAAGATTATCCTTCATATGGGAAGAAAGATAAAAACATTCTTGGATAAATAAAACCTGAAATCATTCTCCAACTCCAGACCAGATCTTCAAGAAATTCTGAATAGAGTGCTATACTAAGAAAACTGAAGACAGAAAGACAGAAATAAGAGAACAAAAACAACCAAGAAAATGTCCAACTTAATGGGAGGGATAAGTCCAGAAATATCAGTAATATCATTGAATGTTAATGGCTTAAATTCTCCAACTAAAAGACAGAGACTGTCACTTTGGAAAACAATATGGAGGTTTCTCGAAGATCTACAAATAGAACTATCATTTGATCCAACAATCCCACTTCTGGAAGCCACATGGTTGCCATGGATTTGGATCCCGGGCCAGGTACATGTTTGGGTGACCAAGATCCTGACAGACTGGAGGCTACAGGAAGAGGACTATTGTGTGATAAAACCCCGTTGGGTATGTGTACATACATGCTCTCTATCGTAAATAAAAATGAAAATTAAAAATAATAGCTTATGCTATTATTTCTATAAGTGAAGAGTTTGCTTTTACAGTCACTAAAAACAGTCAATTGGAGGATGCTATGATATCCTTTGCTTCCTTTTTATATCCTCCAAACTTTGGAAGACTTGTAAACATCCTTTTTCCAGAAATTGGACATTTTAGCATGTCCTCCATCAGTAGGCAGTCCAAAGCCAATACCAAAATAAATCCTCCAACACTGGCTTTCATTTCAAGGCCTTCCCAGAATTCCTTCATTTGCCATAAATTTTCTTCCTATTGAAATTAATTTCTCTTCCATCTCATCGCTTCTAAAAGAATCTCTTCTTCAACTAACTACTCACTCTCATTAGGCCACTACTAAAGTGCATTTGGCCCTAGTATATGTTCTACTGTAGAACAATGACAAAGTTAAATCTTCCAGTAAGGTATAATCAAAATAGATAAGGGTCAGATCATGGGAACTTGATGGAATCAGAGCGAGGCAGAGACAAAGGAAATTGATACCTCTCTTTATAGAAGAGATAATTTGGAATGGTTCAGATGGGAGAATTCTAAATTTACTTGGTCATTCCTTTATTATTTTAGTGGAGTTTTATTGAACACCTACTATGTGTCAACATTCTCCATGGTACTAGAGAGAAAACAATGAATAAGAAAAGATTATGGCCTCAAGGACTTTGTACTATAATAAATGCAAAACAAGAAAATAAAAGTCAAAATGACTCATTGGGTATATTGGGTTGTTGGAAAAGTCGTGATGTATTTTTGTATGTTTTTCTATGCAAAAATGTGTCATGACTTTTCTAACAACCCAATAATATTAATAAAGTAAATTAGGACCACATAATCAAAAGTAGCAAGGGGCATTTTAATTTGAATAATTAATGAAGGCTTCTGCAAGGAGACATCTCTTTATGAATAACCAAACTCCTCAATGAATTATATGCACAAAAGGCTAGATTTCTGAGTTTAAGATGCAGGAAAGCTTCAAAACAAGAATTTGGTCAAAAAGATACCCTGAAGTTCAATGTATCAGTCATCAGCATGCCTAAGACAGTCCCAGGAAGAAATATAGTCTCAATCCAAGTATAAAACCAGAGCCAGTGAAAAACTGGAGAGATGTGGTCATGGCATTCTTTTTGGAAAATGTATCACATAGGCTTAGGATCCAGTGATACCACTGCATAACAGTTTTGTTCTTCTCTCTTAGTGTGTGTGTGTGTGTGTTTTATGAGAGAGGAAGAGATAGAGAGAGAGATACGGAGAAATAGGTATTTTTGATAGAGTCTCTCCCCACCATAATCTACCAACCCCTCATCCCAGTCAGAACCATGGGCATTTTCCACCAAATCTGGAAACTGAACCTAGACCTCCCATGTGTCCCCAGCCATTGTGCACAGTGCTCTCCTTCTTGTACCATCATGCAGCTGGACTGGGGTTTTCTCTTTATGGGAAATAACTGGTATAGTATTAACAATTGGGATTTTTTACTTTTTATAATATAATTTTTGTTTCAATTTCTTTTATACATTCAATCACATATTTCACTTAGCTTGCAAAGTGAACATTCCAGCATGTATACATTTCTCACAGTCCAGTTGAGAATACTATACATGTTATCTTCAACAGATAATATTTTTTGTTACCTATTGTTCTTACGCAAGCTATACTGCTATTTCTGTTCCCTTTTCAAAATAGACTACCTAACAAATGGAAAAAAGCTAAGTCATCTCTCCATTTTGTTATAAGTTCCTTTTTTGTTTAAACAAGACTTGCCAGACTGTTCTATAAAAGAATAGTTACAAACATATCTTATGTGTTTGAAATAGATAAAAGCATGATTGGATGCCAGCATGGTCCTATAAATTCTGCTCTAAGAGAAGTAAAGAAAGGGATCAAAAATCTTACTTTTTTGATGTTATCTGGTCATTCTCATTCATATAGGGTCAACTGGAGGATTCTTGGGTTACTCTGTTGACATTTGCTAAATCAACCAAATAAGTAAGGACGGATCATACAGCTAAAGAACCTGTCTTCATACAGAAGTAGTCAGGAATTTCTTGACAATGCATATGAAAAGGTAAAATGGTATAGTTTAATCCTTTGGCTAGTCGCATCTCTAAGGTTCTCTCATTTCTATTTTACTATAATTTGAAAAAAAAAATACAACTATTATATGGCATAGATGAGAGAGTAACTTCAACTTTTTTTTTTTAATTTTCTATAGGGCATGTGTAATCTCCAAAGAGAGAGAGAGAGATCGAAAAAGTGAGAAGCATTTTCTGAGGGGATGGCCACAGTCCAATCTTTAATCCTCCATTTCTCTTTTTAGGATTTTGGGTATACACACACATGTGCCCTGTGTATTGTTCAAGCCTCTGGTCTGGGACTCGAACACACAGTCGACCATGTGGGATCCAGCTGCCTCAACCACCCTGCCATAAGTTGGTTCATAACTTCAGCTCTGATAAACTCTAAGGTAAGACTAGAGACAGACTCAATGACATTTTACCAATGGCCCACCCAAAATGAGATGATCTTTTAAAAATGCTCCCATTGTCCTCAGCACCTCATCAGGAAAAAGCTTACAAATGCAATGTAATTTAAGTTGCATCTTCTTTGACCTAATTTAAGAAATCTCCTCAGCATGCTGGAATTGCAGCATATTGAACAAGACTCTCTAGGAGCCAGAAGCTGCTATTGGAAATATAGAATAAACTTGAGGGTATCAGGCTGTTGCAGGAACCCCCAAACATTAATTTTAGTCACAGTTGGCTGCACCATATCAACCTATAAACACCTCTCCACTTTCAATTAACATTGCTCTGTCTCCTGTCTCGCTGAATATTATATTTAACTAATTTAAGAGGATTGGTAAAGAGAGTTTTCACACTTCACAGGAAAACATAATGAAATAATTATACCTCTACCTACAAAAGGCATGAGAGTATTACATAAGCAGTCTTCAAGGCTTTTCAACTAAAACCTCTTTCCTGTGTCTTGTGTCTGAGGTTTAGTGCCTGAACTTCCACTTACATATACTTTGTTTCTACATACTTGTGCTCACAGAACGTTTGTTTACTTCTGGGGATTGTACTTCTTGTATCTTCACACCCCCCCTCCCCCTGGTTTCTGAGTATATTGGCCAAATTATATATCACGTGGGGTTAGGTACATGGCAGGCTGACACCAGTCATATGTTTTGGTGAAGAAGAATGGAACCTAGGATTGGAACTGGAAAAAGAAATCCATTGGCTATTAGTAGCACAAGTATATCCTGTGGAATAAAATATAATGTTAGCATCCTAATCCAGTATATCAGTCAGCTAGTGACACAGTAACGCAGCATAACAATCTCAAAACTCATTGTCTTGGGACCAGCAGTTAGCGTAATGGCTATGTCGCTGGACTCCCATGTAGTCGACCGTGGTTCAAGTCCTGGATCTGGTGACTTAAACTCACGCCAGACGTGTGTGCATGTGTGCCCAAGATCCCAAGAGGAGAATAGAAGAGAAGGGATTGCAGCCATTCCCACTGGGGGTGATTTCTCTCTTTCTGTCTGTCTATCTCTCTCTCTGTCTTTCTGGCGAGTGCAAGCGCCCTATGGCAAAAACCTCTCAAAACAAACAAACAAACAAACAAAACTCCATGTCTTACAATCTCATGCTTATCAGTTTTGCAAACCACTGATAGCTCAAATGACTCTGTCACACTATAGGTTGTCTGGGCTTGCTTTCAGGCTATCAGTTGTGTTCAGGAAAGCTCCTTGTTATCAGGCCCAGGCTGAAGGGGTTGTGACTGCCACACATGTTCTTCTCATGGGTACCACAGAAACCCCAGAACCAAGTCAAAACACAAAAACATATTTGAGGTCTCTGTTTGTATGACGACTGCCATTATCTCTTTTGACAAAGAAGCTATCTGACCAAATCTAAGATCCAATGGCAAAGAAGTATGCACCATCCCCAGTGAGAGATAGAAGTCAATAAATGCTATGTCGCTGGACTCCCATGTAGTCGACCGTGGTTCAAGTCCTGGATCTGGTGACTTAAACTCACGCCAGACGTGTGTGCATGTGTGCCCAAGATCCCAAGAGGAGAATAGAAGAGAAGGGATTGCAGCCATTCCCACTGGGGGTGATTTCTCTCTTTCTGTCTGTCTATCTCTCTCTCTGTCTTTCTGGCGAGTGCAAGCGCCCTATGGCAAAAACCTCTCAAAACAAACAAACAAACAAACAAAACTCCATGTCTTACAATCTCATGCTTATCAGTTTTGCAAACCACTGATAGCTCAAATGACTCTGTCACACTATAGGTTGTCTGGGCTTGCTTTCAGGCTATCAGTTGTGTTCAGGAAAGCTCCTTGTTATCAGGCCCAGGCTGAAGGGGTTGTGACTGCCACACATGTTCTTCTCATGGGTACCACAGAAACCCCAGAACCAAGTCAAAACACAAAAACATATTTGAGGTCTCTGTTTGTATGACGACTGCCATTATCTCTTTTGACAAAGAAGCTATCTGACCAAATCTAAGATCCAATGGCAAAGAAGTATGCACCATCCCCAGTGAGAGATAGAAGTCAATAAATATTTGCCCAACACTAAGTCTATCCACCAGCCATGAAGGGCCATTCCAAGGCAAGTGGATAAAGTAATAAAGACCACTCAAAATCAGAGCAAGCTTTAGGGAGACAGTCCATATATCACTGACATAGTAAGCCATGGTCTCAGCCATGTAGGTGTGCTTTCAGTGTGGCCTGGGAGATGAAGAATTAGGAAACCAGAAAGAAGACTTCAAGGTATAATGTAATGAGCATGATGTGATGTCCACAGCAGCAAGACTAATTTACAGCTCATGTTGGATAGAGCTGTACTGGTGAAGTTTGCCCTGCACTGGCAATACTATCACAGGCCTTAGATCAAGGGATACTGCAGAGGAGACCTCACTGGTACCAACTGTGGAATTCAGAAAGATGGGAAAGCCTACTTGGGATGGAGTAAGATGTTAAGATAGGGTTGTTTTCATTTATTTTATGCTGTGAGTTGGATTTTCAGGGCATTCTAAACATTGTTCAAAACACAGGAATTACAAAACTTCAAAAGGTGAACATGAGCAACCAAAAAGGAGATCAGATCCCATACAACACTGCTTATGAAAAGCTGAACATCCTTAGTTAAACAGTACCTTGACCTGTGTTACCATGGCTGAGCATGATTTGAAGATATATGCAGTAGGCACATGAAGACTGTGCCCAGCAAGGAAGTGACACCCTTCCCTCCACATTGCACTGCTGCACCAAATATTATGTGTCCATGAGTGATCAGTGTGATCTGGAAAATCAATGTTCAGGGTTTATGGCATCAAAGAATAAAATAGAGCTGAAAATTATTTTATTTATATCAAAGAAAATTTAGATATAAATATAGTTAAAATAGAGAAATAAGAATATGAAATCAAAGCATTTAGAGGTAAGTATTAGGTAAATAGGTGAGGCAAAACTAATCCAATCTTAAAATAATTGCTATGTCTACAGTAGGAAACCCAACAAAGGGAAAAAGAATTATAAATATATTAGAAGAAAACATTTCTGAAATTGAAAGCAAAAAAAAGTCTTTAGAATAAATAACAAAAATAAATAGAATAAATGTATGTGTTCTCATCCATGAAGAATTGGTATAGAGCAAACAACCTCAGGGCATATAGCTTTATAACTCATTAAACTTCAAAAATATAGGGGGAAAATGTACCCTACAGGCAAGATAAGCCAGTCACATACAAGAGAAAATGTCAGGGTAACTTCAGATGTTCTCATCACATTACTCAATGAAAAGAAAATGGAACAATATTTACATAAGTCTAAGGAGAAGGAACTGTGGTTCCAGAACAGTCTATCATGATTATCAGCATAAAGGCAAAAGGAAAAACATTTCCAAAGATTAAATAAATCAGAGATAATCGCATTCCTGAGTGCCTCTAAGACAATGATGTAACAATAAAGTATTTTGCCTGCTAAGACAAAGTAAATTCTTCATTCCCTAGAATGGTTAACCGTTTTGTGAACACTGAGCCCATGTAATTACAGATTCTAGACTTAGGTTTTAATGTTCCAAGGACAAAGCATAAAAAACATAGAGATGAAAGAAAGGCAAAACTATATTTAACAAGTCAGGAGGGTTGAGGATATTAGGTTGGATATATAGGTGCTAATATCTTTTGTTCTTCACATCAGGAGTCATTCAATATTGTCCAAAATTAAAATGTGAAGTTAAAAAAAAATTAACTTCTACCTCTGTCAGTGTTTTTTCCTTAACCTTAGTGGGCTCTTACAAGGAATAACACATTATATAGAGGAGAATTATATTTTAGCAAATCCTTCCATTTTACTTTAATTGCTTTTTCTTTTTAAATTCAGAAAGTTTAATTTAATAACTTATTAAATGCAAATATATTATAATCTATTCATTACAACATTTCTTTCTTTTTGTCTGTCTTTCTGTATATATGCTAGAGAGCTGTCAGGAATGATACACACTTCATATTAACAATGATTATTTTTAGGTTTTAAGATTTTTGAGATGATTTACTGTACTTTCTTACTCTGCTTTAGCACTGTTTAAATTACTTATAATGAGATAGCTTAGTTTTTAAAATATAGTCATTATTTTAAAAACTAAAGGTTCCATGTCAGCATTGTCATATAAAGATTATTTTCCTGAGTAAACAGAAACAGAGAAATATATAAAACCATATAAGCAGAATCCTATACTTAATGTCATCATTCCAGGACTCATTTCTGCCCAGATGATATTTTGACTCCTCACATGAGTTCTTAACCACTCTGCCACCCAATTTCTAAAAGAAAGCACAGGATCTAAAAACTCATTGAATTTGAACTACCTGAGCTTCCTGAAGGCTATTATTCTCACACAAATGGTCATATGACTTATCTTACATTGAAGTAAAGTTATATCTGATTGTGAAAGTATTCCTCAATAGAATGAGATTTACTGAAAGCTGATCATGCATCAGGCATCAATAAGAATTTTGAGGCCACCAGTTCCTTCAATCATTGCTCCAGACACAGCCATCAAAGGTTAGTCCATGCTCAGACTCTGCTTTCCTTTTGAGTGCATGATTATCTTGGAAAAAATAGTATCCACTCTTATTGATCACTGGGTACTCCTAACGTGCTTCCATTTTTCAGAAGGCCTTGCTTCCTTCCAGGTTTTCTGTGTCCAAGAATCTGGTTTTGGGTTTTCTCTTCATCCCCAGAAGCTGCTGGGCAAGGCCTCCATAGGTAAATAGTAACATGTTATACCAGAAATGTGGGTATAATATTTTCAGAGATAATTTTAATAGCCTGGACCAATAGAAGTGTCCTCACAAGCTCAAATAATCAGGCCTCCAGTGAAATTCTCTGTGGTGAGTTAATTAGATTATCCAGAACTCTAGGTAGCAGGTTTTGGTGTGAAGTGTGAGTTCAGTGGAGGTTGTTTCTAGCCTACTGTCGGTAGGCATTTGAGTTCTTATCCCTGATGAATGGGCTCAGCGGAGGCATCATTTGCTTTGCCAACTGCCATCTTCCCTGCACTGCACAAAGATGATACTCAATAACTATGTGTCAAATAAATTATTTGAGGGAGATGTAAAGGCCATTTAAGACTGACTCCAGTAAGACAGGATAAATAGGCATAAGACCAGAGGATGTAAATGGCATTCTGTACCAGCTCCACTAACTTGCTTGGCTGAATGATCTTGGCAAAGTCATTTAACTTTGTGGATTTCAGGATCCTCATCTTTAGAATTTGGTCTATTAAAATCTGCTTAGTTATTTTAGAGGACTCTAGTGAAAAAGGGATTAGAGACTAGACTTCAAAGTTTCAAACTGCTAAGACTCATAAACTTGTACTTGCAGTGTTCTTAGTAGAAGAAAATCTCAGATATAAAGAAAAAACATGCTTAAATCTACTGAAATATTGGACTTGAGTCTCTCAAAGAGGGGAGGGAGATAAACAACGTAAAGTCTGATATAAGAAGTCCAGAAATTTGATGAGCAGCAAAGCACAGCTCAAGAGAGGCTGAATCTCACATGGTGACTGACCATGACTTAAATCTCTGCCCAGTCAGCCTGAAACACCCCAGATTCCGAGTGCCCAGGATCCAACAAGTTGGAGGACTGGAGAAAAAGATTGTAGTGGAGGGTGCTCATCTCTCTTTCTTGTGCATACATAGATACTCTATCATGAATAAAGAAAAAACCTTAAATAAAACAAAAGATTTCTGTCTGGCCCTCATCTTCCTGCAACTTGGATTCCTCCACAGAATTAATACAAGGGGTCTGGGTTCTGTGCAATGTGGAGATTTGTCTTTATTAAAGGAAGACCTTTACGTTTTAAAGAAAAAGAGATTTGAACTCCATGATTCTATATCCATACTTAGACGTGTATTCTCTCTTTCTTTTGATCTTTTTGAACATTTGTTGAGAACTGAGTATGTGTCAGGCATCAAAAAGCATTTCATGGGGATGTGCCTTTAATGATTATCCCTATTTTATAGATGAACAAACCAGGTTTAAACATAAATTGTGGAGCTAAGATTTTAGCAGATTTCTCCATGTCCAGAGCCTGAATTCTGTGTTTTACTACTCTCCTATCTAACCACCTAGCACCTTTTCTGGGACTACCCTGGGAGAAGCTTAAAGACAACAGCACAAACAGTTGTCCTTGCTTTAGGAAAGATGTAGATAGGTGGGAGAGGGCAACCATGTAAATGATGTACCACTTAATCTGCTGTGTCTAATAGCAAACACAAGTGCCTAGTATTATGAAATTTCTGAAGAAGGAGGATTATCATTGGAAAATGAAGAAAAGATTTGCAAAGATGACTTTGAGGTGGGTCTAATAGTGTGAACAGGAGTTTGCTATCCTACACAGAGAAAAAAAGTAGCCCAGAGGCATGAAAGAGGGTAGAAGATATGAGAAATAGCAGTGTGTTGTAGCTGAACCACAAGTGTTAAGTTTTTTAGAAGAGATGGATAGTAAAGGCAGATGAGGCTGAGAGGCCAAATTTGTGCAGATGATAAGAGGCCACTTTGTTAAAGAGGCTAGATTTCATCCTCTACACCAGAACATGCAAACTGGTATAGAGGATGAAATCTGGGGGCCCAGATTTGGCCCACAGACATGTTTTGTATGACCCATTAGTGTTAAAATTCTTTTAATTGACTGCCAATGATTGAAAGTGAGAATATCTGGAGTTTAGTTTTCATTTAGAAAACTCTAAATGTGGCCAACAGTGAGTCCATAGTTTTTCACAGCTATTGACAGGTTATATATACAGCTGTTGTTACATTAGATCATTCTCATGCTCTTTAGTTTGACACAGCTCCCACCCTATGCACTTCACCCACTTTCTATTCTCAGCCTAATGTCTGTGGACATTTTTTTTTTTTTGAGAGAGATTTTTGCTATAGGGCACGTGCACTCACTGGAAAGATTGAGAGACAGAAAGCAAGAAATCACTCCTTCACCAGAGGGATGGCCACACCACAATTCCTTCTCCTCCATTCCTCTCTTGAGATCTTGGGAAGCTATGCATACATGCCGGTGTGAGTTTTAAGCCACTGGGTCTGGGACTTGAATTGCAATTGACTACATGTGAGTCCAGTGACATAACCACTATGCCGTCTGCTGGTCCTAGACATTTTGATTCTTATTCCTGATGAATAGGTGCCGTCTTGGATTTTTAAGCAAGTGAGTAATGTATTCAGATCAAAGCTATTCTTGATGGAGTAATAAGGATAAATTGAAAGGTGAAAAACTGTTGTAGAAACAGAGAACTTATTGGGTGATTGAACAGGAGATGAGGAGGACTTTGTGGGAATAACAGAGGTGAAAATAGGAATCTTCATAAGATTTGTGTCCTTAACACTGCAATCTCTCTTCTCACTTGAACTTTTTTTTTTTTACCACATGATTTAATAATACACCATATATTACCCAGTTCCTTCCCCTGACCTGTCCTTCTCCATCTTATCACCACCTGATATTCTGTTATTCATTTATTAACGGTCTCCTCTAACTAGAATATAAACTCTATGTGACCAGAAATTTTGTTTCATGCTCTTCTATATAAAGATAACTGGCACAAGATATTTTTAACAAATAAATATTTATATTTTAATTATTTACCAATCTAAGCACCTGTAATCTTAATACTTTTTTCTTTTTTAATAGTTTTTAATACTTATTTTAACTACCACAATCTTTTTTTTACATTTTTAAAATTTACATTTAATTGCTGTACATTTTTACAGTGTATATGTTTTTCCCAGCATTAATACAGTACACAGTCATCAAGTGAAAGATATTACCATATATATTATTATTGACAGATAACTTTTCATTTTTATGTCTGTTAAATGTTTTGTTTCTGTCCCCCCCCCCGTCTCCTATTACCTACCCCCTCCTATAATATCTCTAATATTTATTGTTGCCCTCCCTGCTATTATATCTTCTGATCTTTCATTTTCTGCTATTCAGTATATATTAAGCAGGGATGTACAATGCCTGCCTTTCTTAGCCTGGCTTGTTTCACTTAACTTTAAATCTTCCATATTTGTCTACTTTCTACCAAATGTCAGGGTCTCATTGTTTTTTTATGGCTGAGTTTTTTTATGACTCTATGGAGTTATAGAGTACATGTGCCATATTTTTTCAATCCACTCATCTGTTTGTAAACATTTGGGTAGATTCCATGCCTTAGCAATTGTGAATAATGCTACAATAAACATGGAGGCGCAAATGTTTTTCCAACTGAGTGTTTTCCTATCCTTCAGGGAGATACCTAAGAGTGGAATTAATAGGTCATATGGTAGTTCTATTTGTAGGTTTCTGAGGAACCTCTATATTATTCTTTTAATCTCAATATTTTGAGGACAACTGACACAATGGACATGTCACATTTCCAGTCCACCAACGCAGACCAAGGAAGCTCACAAGAGCTCAGATCCCAGTTTAAGAAGTGTATCTTCACACTAGCCATGCAGAGAGACACTTGCGCTCAGGAGCTAAGGTCGCAGAAGGCCAGGGCCTGATCAGAACTCACTACTCATACCATCATTTCCAGCACTATCCAGACATCCAGTCAGGACCACCCACAGTCCCAGCCCTGGGACCTACACATCCTTTGAAAGGAGTGCTCAGATTAATTGTCCTTTATCTCTATTGTAATTTCTTCACTGGTTTTCTGGATGAGTGCCAGGTCTGTCAGAATCTCCCTTTGATGCTTAATTGCTTAATTATCAGTTTACTCCACTTACTTTAAGGAAGGGAATTGAACCACTTATAAAAAGGGAGGTAGGGATGGAGACTGTCTAGGGAGTAATGCTCCCTTCTAGGTCTGTAGCAGGTATTTCTAATGAGTGAGAGAGGTCTGTTCCCTCTGATCACCACCCACATCTCCTTTTCTACACCTCCTGATCCTTCCTCATCATCCTAAGCCCTCAGAAGATGAGAGGTGGAAATATCTGAGCCCTTGGGACCATAAAATTTATCATTCTTTCCCTCAAAACCATCTAAATGTTTTCATATTTAAATTATGTTTGTTCTGCTGGCACTCATTCATTTACCCATTCCATCCATCTTTCATTTATTCATTGACACTGTTTATATACCAGGAACACATTAGCCGGATAGGCCCAGAGAAATAAAAAGAAATAGATTTAAACACTACCATAATAATGGTATGGGTGCTCTGATAATCTGGGCAGGATGTGGGGAGAAGTTGATCCTGGTGAATTGGGATTGGGGTGGGAGGATCGGGATTCTCTTTTTTTATAGGTTCAATAAAGAAGGTGAGTACTTGAGTTTTCTTCTCTTCTTTCCTCTCCTCCTTAACCCTCCTCTTTTTTTCTTCTCCTCTTTCTCTTCCTCTTCTTTCTCTTTCTTCTTCTTCCTCTCGCTCTTTCTCCGCCCTTCCCCTCACTCTTTCTGGCTCTCTTTCTTAGATACACACCACACACACACAGCACCTTTCTCAACGTGCAAATATAGCTTCACAAGCACACAAATTATCTCATCTATACCCACAACTGCTGTCTCAGATGGGTGCTCCTGGGCAGACTGAGTTAAGCTGTTGGGTGCAGAGAGTTCATTTAGGAGATGATTTCAGGAAACCTGATGAATAAAGTGAGTCAGAGTCAGAGAAAAGAAGAAAGTCAACAGTGTTTGTTAATGAGTGGGCTATTGCTATGGGCAACTGGGCCTCCATCATGCTGGGACCCTCTCAGATCCTGTGTGGAACATACTTCAGAATTTCCCCAAGAATGGGCCAGGAAGCTGGAGTATTTACCCACCAGTTCCAAGATTGAAGGTCTTTACTAAGGGCCTATCTTGGCACTTCAGGTCTGACCTCACTCTCCTGGAGACCCCATCCAAAAAATCCTTCAAGGAAAGAAATGTTGGACACTAACTCGAGGTGTATACAGGGACTCTGCGCCTTACAGTCTGGGGATATGCCCTGAGAAATAGCAGCCTCTTTTACACATATTACATGTTCTCTCCTCCTTTCACTCCTTCTCATAAACACACTGGTCAAATGAGGATAAAATGGTACATAAACCCCTAGATAAGATGAATAGTCCCATCCCAGGGCACTTTGTCTCATACTGGTCAACTTTGGTATGGCTCTTCTCTTCATCAGGAAATTGGAATAGTGAGCCCAGTTTCTCAACACATAAATGTGCTTATATACACTCTCTGATGGCCCAGATCAATATGTTGTTTCTTTACTGAAAAGAATTACCAAAAAGATGCCCTGCAGAAATGAGTTGGCCCTACACGGAATCAAACAGGACCTGCAAGGACTTCTCTAACAGTGCAGCTGAGTCTAAGGCTCAGGCTGACTCCTCTCACTCACATCCTCCTTGAGCCCAGAGGTAAGTCCTGCATCTGAACCCAACAGTACAAGACTCTATACTCTACAGATTTTTTCCTCTTTAAATTTCTTTCTTGAATCCATCAAGATAAAAAGAAAAACATCTAGCAATATTGAAGAAACAAATGAATGTTCCTGTAGGCCACTCTATTGGAAGGTTAACTGCAGTGTCTTGAGGCCACTTGGCAGGAATCTCACTGATAACGAATTGATTGGCCACTATGGTGCTGTCCTATATAGTTTGCTACAGTGAATACTCCAATGCATCATTTACATCTCTGTGTGTGGTTCCTCTTGTTGATTCCAGGTTTGACTTTGTGACTTGCTTTGGCCAACGGGGCATATACACACCTGGTGCAAGCAGATTTGTCAAGAGCACCTATGCATTGGGCTATATCTTTTTTTTTTTTTTTTTGGAAAGGTTTTTGCTATAGGGTGCATGCACTCGCCAGACAGAGAGAGACAGAGAGATAGAAAGCGAGAAATCATCCCCCAAGGGAGGATGGCCACGCCGCAATCCCTTCTCCTCCATTCTCCTCTTGGGATCTTGGGCACGCACACACACGTGCCCGGCATGAGTTTAAGCCACCAGGCCTGGGACGCGAACCGTGGTCGACTACATAGGAGTCCAGTGACATAGCCATTACGCTAACTGCTGGTTCCCATTGGGCTATCTCTTGAACACTCCTCTGAGACCACTGTAGAAGGAAGCTGCTCTAGCCAACTAGAGAATGAGAAGACATGTGAAGAACCAAAACACCACAGCCAACAATCAGTGCCAACTTCCAGACATGTGACTAGACCATCTTGCATCTTCCAGCCAAGAGCCAGCTCTCCAGTGGAATTCAGTTTTGTGAGTGAGCTCAGGCAAAAACAGAAGGAAAACTGCCCTACCAATGCATAGAATTTGCAATAGCTGATAACTAAAATTGTCTCTAACCATATGACTTAGTATGCTGATTGCAGCAGCACTATTTTTCTAACTCTAACCATTTGCAAATTTGAACCCCTGCTGGTGTGAAAACCTTCTCATTCAGTGACAGAATCGCCAAGCCCTCCTGAGAACTCTCGTTAAACCAACAATTAGTACAACTACTATGGAGAATAATATGAAATTTCTTCAAAAATCTACAAATAGAACTACCTTATGATACAGCAATTCCACTCCTGGGTATCTACTCAAAGAATAGGAATACACTTAGTCAGAAAAGCATTTTCACATCCATTTTTTATTGAAGAATTATTCACAATTGCTAAGACATGGAGTCAACCCAAATGTCCAAGAACAGAAGAATGAATTGAGAAAGTGTGGCACATATATGCTATAGAATACTACTCAGCCATAAAAAAAAGCAATGAGACCCTGGCATTTCATAGAAAGTGGATGAATATAGAAGATTTAATGCTAAGTGAAGTGAGCCACTATGAAGGACAGGCATTATATGTCCCCACTTAATATATACTGAGTGTCTGCACTCTGTGAAAGAAACTAAGATATTAGAAAGTATAAAAATGTGGAGAGCAACTGTGGCTACTAGAGACAGTGTGGGAGAGTGATGGGCAATGGAGGGGAAGGAGGAAATCAAGGGGGAGGAAATCGTAGTGTATGCATAAAGATGTATAATGATAAAACGTAAATAAAAGTGATAAAATAATATTTAAAAGGCAAAAACAAAACAAAACCCAACATCACAACTAAGCTAATCTGCCCTACCAAATCTTGGCTGCCACCTCATCTCTGATCCATGTGGCTAATGGTCCTAAAAGAAACTCATGTCTGAGTATGCTCTTCATAATCTGACATATTTCCCTGAGTCTGTGACTTAAGAGCAGAGTCTAACCTAGCAGCAGAACCAAGAGGGAAAACTGACTATAAGACCCTGAGACCTAATAAGAAAATACAGAAAAAACATCATAATTTTGGGGTCTCAAATGTAAATAATTATAGAGCCAATATAAAAATTAAAAAGGATTTGGGGTTGTGTATATTTAGTTGTAATCTGAAGCTATACTATTTCAAAGAAAGCCATGTCTGGCTTTCAGATTGAACATACTTATTTTTCACTTCCAAAGAGAAATGAATCCTGTAGCATTTTTCTTAAAACCATTCCTCGACCCTCATTGGTCTACCATCTTCTCCTTTCTGATACAAATAGCATGGACCCAAGAATGATTTGGTATTTCTCTTAAGATAAATTAAGCAATAGGATAAGGATAAATGGCAACTACCAATCTTGGTTTGGGGATCATTATAAGGAGTAGTGGTGACCAAGACAAACCCAGGAAATGCAGGCTCTATCTAAAGAGCAAAGCCATTTCTCAGCTCTAGTTAGTTGAGAATGATCAGATAATCTGTTTTATGCATAGAAGCCAGAAATTCAAATTTTCATATGGAATATTCCAACTTTAAAAATTGTTCAATTAACTGAAAGTAATTCAATATACTACATGAACCATAAAACATATATTCCTCATACCCAAGACTTTGGCCATAAGACAAGGAGACAGACAGATACAGGTTGGAGCTAGAAAGTTAAATCTGAGGTTCAGGAGCTGGATTTGGTCTCCGTGGAACCTCAGAGCTTTTTCTGATGTCCTCATATTCAATTAATGTGGGGACCCTAAAAGTTGTTTTAGGGAGCCCATGAGAATTAAATATGGCAATATCAGAAAAGCCTCCTATGGTTCCTCTTTCCAGATGTCTGAGAACTGTGACAATGGCCAAGGACTGTGACCTTCACAGAACTCTCACTGTTTCTCCTGACTGGATGGGGTTCTTTACACTAATGGTTCTCAAACTCGAATGTCTATCAGACTCACCTAGAAGGCTGGTTAGAGCACACACACACACACACACACACACACACACGTATAATTTTTGATCAAATACTATATTTTTTACTTTTTATTTTGCAGTTTTTTAGTTTACGTTTAATTTACTACATCTTTACAGTGTACAAAATGTTTTTTTTTCCACCTTAACTACAGTGCATATCAATCCAGTCAAAGATATTGCCATATGCATTATCATCAGCAGATAACCTTTCATTCGTATGTCTCTTAAATGTTTTTTCCCCTCTGATTCCTTCCTGCCCCACTGTGTTACCCATTACTGTCTCTGGTATCTATAGTTGTCCTCCTTGTACTTTCCCATCTTTCAGTTCCTGATAGAGCACATATTTCTGAGCCCACGCTCAAAGTTTCTATTTCTGTGGGTCTGGGTCAGGGCCAGAGAATCTGCCTTTTCCAGGTAATGTGGACACTGCTGATGCAGAAACTTCACCTTGAGAACACTGCTTTAGATCCAAGTGAAAGCATTTTATATGTAAGAAAAGATATTTGATCTGAGATGCGTTTGAATTTTCGAAAGGAAGAGATTTCCTGGTATAGTCCTAAGTAGATGGCAAAGTGTCCAGCAGATAGTTTCTTGAACATAGAAAACAAGTGTCATGGAGATGGGGAAGGAAAAAGCTCGAATAGGACCTGAGTGGCCAGCAGAAGCTAAATATAGCTGAGCCTGGAAAATCTCGCAACCACTTTGGAGTTCTGAGGATCACAGGAAACATGAACAGCTTATGCATTAGTGCATTTGCCTTGTTTATTTCCCCCTCTCTTCACACATTTTCATGAATGCTCTTTGTGGAAATGTCAGCCTGTCTCAGCTCTATTCGAGGGAACTGAGGAACTAGTCCAGACTTGGGTTAAGTGTTCAAGGGGGAGCAGTGTCCCCTGGGGGCGATCAAGATGGGGCAGAGGAAGGAGAACTGAGTTAGGTAAGGAAACTCCGCTTCCTTCAATGAAGCCCATTTGCTGAACACCTGATATTTGAGGTTCAGTTGAAAATGGTAGACAAGAAAGGAAAGATAGGCAAAGCCACATCATGAAGATTTTAGGACTTCTGAAATTTTAATGAGTGAATCTGGGCCTTTGCGTTCTTTTATGCTCTGAGTTGACTTGAATCATCAAAATGAAAGACTGTTGAAGACCAGACATACATTTGGAAACAGATGAATAAGATTTTTAATATTTTGTTTTCTAATAGAGAAACTCCTAAGGGATGTAATCAAATGAGGTGGGCAAAACGCATTCATCTGATTTCCTT